>NC_059129.1:46403847-46493847 GCF_020740605.2 Lemur catta
AAGCCCATCAGACATCTCTATTCCAGAAGCCATGAACCCCAGACCAGGAGCATGTCAGATTCCTTTCTGCAAACTTCCTGCCTCTTTCCACCTATTCAAAATAGCTGCCATTTATCAGGTGCTAAGTGTTTGCCATTCATTTTGTTGAATCTCCCCAGCAATTCTCTCATTTTACAAATGAACGAAGTGAGGTTAGAGGGGGAAATGATTTGCCCAGCTGGGGACTGATAGGACTACAGCCTGGATGGGACTGACTTGACTCTGCCCTGAACTCTCTTGACCTGTTCTCTCCCTCCTCTACCCAACTCGCCTCCCTGTCCTTCTGTCTGTCTCCTCCCGGCCTCTCTCAGTCTCCACCTCCCAGTCCGAGGCCTCTGCTCTGTCTCCCAGCCTGTCTCCTCCACCTCCCCTCCTCCCCTGAGCACAGGGGAAAGGGAAGCATATTTTTAGTATATTAGTCTTACTGATTGAGTCAAGTTCTAAGCCCACCATTCTTATTTTTAAACGAGTCAAACCATTTGAATTTTTCTATTAATTAAAAAAACTAAACCAAATTAAATTGCTCGACTTGCCTGTTACGGAAAGGCTTCTTACCCCAGGCTTACTTGATGCCTATCTTTATTTCTTGTTTTTTTAGAGACAGTCTTGCTCTGTCACCCAGGCTGGAGTGCAGTGGCATCATTCAAAAATTTAAAAAAAAAAAAATGAGGCCAGGCATAGTGGCTCACGCCTATAATCCCAGCACTTTGGGAGGCCGAGGTGACAGGATCGCTTGAGGCCAGGAGTTTGAGACCAGCCTGGACAGCAACCTACTGAGACACCCTCTCTCCAAAAAATTAGCTGTTCATGGTGGTATGCACCTGTAGTCCCAGCTACTCAGGAGGCTGAGGCAGGAGGATCTCTTGAGCCTTGGAGTTTGAGGCTGCAGTGAGCTATGATGACTCCCTGTACTGTAGGGAAAGGCTATCTGTGCTTCAGAGGGAATGTGTAGCAATTTGCTAGGGGCAGGGTTTACAGTAAGTACGTGCTCTTAGACAAGCAACAACAGACAAACTGGGAATTTTAGAGGCCTTCCAGAACTTTGTTAATCAGAAGCCGACACAGCCGATCAACTAGCATCCCAGATGGAGTACTTCAGCCTCCACGCTGGTGCAGGGGGGGAGGCTCCTGTCGAACGGTACGAGAACTAGGGTCTGGCATTTTCTTCTCTGTGACTCCCTGGGTCAGAACTACCTATTTTCAGCATTTTGTGCAGACTGGCTTCCATCTGTGTACCTTGGGCATTGTCCTTTGATGCTATCCAAAGCACTGGTCTGTCCTTTAAAATGATTTCTGTGTTTTTCCCACTGACTGCTACCCTTGGTTTGGAGTTCACTGTGATAACACGAAAGTAAAATTTCTTAGCAACTCCACTATTGTTTGTTGTGCCATCAAGTGTCTGGGCCTGGGAGAGCAAGGTTGCTGGGGTGGTTTAGATTCAGCGCCCGTGACCTTTGGTTTCCATGAGAGCACAGACTGTGGCCGGCCAGCAATGTGGCCCGACCTGGGTCCCTAAATTCTAATAAAGGAGCAAAAGGAACTACAGTGGTGAGAACGGGAACTAAGAAAATTATATCCAAAATCTAAGAAAAGGCCTTGTGTCCCAAAGTGAGGGATTCAGAGTTGTCTCAGAGACCCTGAAATGGGTAGAAACCTAATGTCTATCGGGAATTGGCTGAGTCAACTACAGCACAGCTACTCGGTAGAAGGTTTGCAATCATCAAAAGTGGTGGTTATAAATATATGAAGCAAGTTGGAGAAATTATTTATGATAAATTATCTGGGGAAAAAAGCCAACATTGTGCATGTGATGTTATCTGAGTAAGGAAAATGAAAAGATGCTGAGACCGTGCTTCTCAAACCAGCAGTGGTCATTGAGCAGTTGTTCTTGTAAAATTTCCAGTCCATCCCACATGGAAACTTTTGTAAAATATTATAAAAATAAATTATTAAACACATATCCATCAAAGGACTTATATCTAAAATATGTAAACAACTCTCAAAACTCAACAGAAAAAATATGATTAGAAGTGAACAAAAGACATGAACAGATATTCTACCAAACAGGATATATGGATAAATATATCATGCCAAATAAGCACATGAAAAGATATTCAATTAAATTAAAACCATAATGAGGCCAGCATAGTAGCTCACACCTGTAATCCTAGCACTCTGTGAGGCTGAGGCAGGAGGATCACCTGAGGTCAGGAGTTCGAGACCAGAGGGGGCAAGAGTGAGACCCCGTCTCTACTAAAAATAGAAAAATTAGCGGGGCATGGTGGCACGCTCCTATAGTCACAGCTACTCGGGAGGCTGAGGCAGGAGGATTGCTTCAGCCCAGGAGTTGAGGTTGCTGTGAGCTAGGCTGATGCCACTGTACTCTAGCCCAGGCAACAGAGTGAGACTCTGTCTCAAAAAAACAAAAACAAAAACAAAAATAAAAACAGGCCGGGAGCGGTGGCTCACGCCTGTAATCCTAGCCCTCTGGGAGGCCGAGGCGTGTGGATCACTCGAGGTCAGGAGTTCGAGACCAGCCTGAGTGAGACCCCGTCTCTACTAAAAATAGAAAGAAATTATCTGGCCAACTAAAAATATATAGCAAAAAATTAGCCTGGCATGGTGGCGCATGCCTGTAGTCCCAGCTACTCGGGAGGCTGAGGCAGTAGGATCGCTTAAGCCCAGGAGTCTGAGGTTGCTGTGAGCTAGGCTGACGCCACGGCACTCACTCTAGCCTGGGCAACAGAGCGAGACTCTGTCTCAAAAAATAAAAAATAAAAAAAAATAAAAACAAAACCATAATGAGATATTATTACACACCTGTGAGAATGGCTGTTTCAGTTTCCTAGGGCTGCCCTAACCAATTATCACAAACTGGATGGCTTAGAGCAATAGAAACATATTCTTTCACGGTTCTAGAGACCAGAGGTCTGAAATCAAGGGGTCAGCAGGACCATGACCCTCTGAAGGCTCTAGGGAAGAATCCTTCCTTGCCTCTTCCGGTTTCTTGAGGCTGCCAGGTGCATCTGTATCACTCCCATCTCTGCCTCGGTTGTCACATGGCCTTCTTCCCTGTGTGTCCCGGTGTCTTCACATAGCCTTCTTATAGGGACACTGGTTGTTGGATTTGGGGCCCACATTAATCTAGTGTAATGTTACCTTAACTTGATCTACATCTTCAAAGACTCTATTTCCAAATAAAGTCACATTGACAAGTACTGGGATTTAGGACTTGGACATATCTTTTTGGGATAAATAATTCAACCCACAGCAATGACTGAAATAAAAAATAGAGATAATGACAAATGCTGGCAAGGATGTGGAGGAACTAGATCTCTCATACATTGCAGCTGGAAAATAGTTTGGCAGTTATTATAAAACTAAATATGCACTTACCCTATGACCCAGCGATCACATTCTTGGCATTTATCTCAGAGAAATGAAAACTTATGTTCCCACAAAAATCTGTACACAAATGTTCATAGCAGCTTTATTCATAATAACCAAAAACTAGAAACAACCCAAATGTCTTTCAACCAGTGAATGCTTGAACGAACCGGGGCACATCTGCACCATGGAATACTGTTTAGCAACATAAAGGAGTGAGCTGTTTGATACATGCAACAGCCTGGGTGTTTATACTTAATGAAAAAGCCAATCTTCAAAGATCAGATGCTATATGATTCCATTTGTGTAACAGTCTTGAAATGATAAAACTACAGCAATGAAGAGCAAAGTAGTGTTGCCAGGGGCAGGGATGTGGTGGGGGGGTGAATTACAAAGGGGTCGCACAAGGGAATTGCTTCATGGTGACGGAACAGTTTTGTATCTTATTTGTGGTGGTGATTACACAAATCTCCACGTGAGATCAAATTGCACAGAACTTCTCTCTCCACACACACACACACACACACGTGAAATGTGAATAAGATCTGTAATTCAGTCAGCATCAGTTTCAATGTCAGTTTCCTGGTTTCCATGTTGTACTACCATTATACAAGATGGCACCATTTGGGGAAGCTGGGTAAAGGGTTCATGGGACTTTATGCACATTTTTGTGACTTCCTGTGAGTCTATAATTATTTCAAAATAAAGTTAACAAGTACATTACTAGAAAACTGAAATGAAAAACAGATAGACAAAATTCAAGCCCCAATATTTTAATTATAGATTTAGCAGACAGAAAACGACTATGTTCACTTGCTGTCGGAAGTTCTAAACACTCCCTCATCGTCGCCCGCTGTGCCGAGGAGCAGGCACCCGTGTCTGGCAGACAAGCACCAGGCCGCGGACCACACTTTGAGTAGCACCTGCTTAAAGGCTAAATGCAAATGCTAGAGGTGGAGTTTTTTTTCCCTCTTTGGCTTAATTTTTGTGATGGAGTTATACTGCTGTTCAAAGTGAAATTTGATTTAAAATATACAAAAATAATAATTCAAAAGAAAGTATATTTTCCCCCAACTCCAGGTTCATGGGCACATTGCAGTTGATGTAAACCGCAGCCCTCCTCCATCTGCCTGATGCCGTCAGCTCCCTCCCTCTCGCCCTCCCCTAACTTCACCTCCATTTCCCTCTCTCCTCCACCTGCTGGCTGTAACCTCCCTCTTTTCCTAGTGGCAGGTCCCTGGCTCTGGTCCCACCCCTTTGCCACTGTTCCAGACCCTCCCCCACCAACGCTAGGAAATCACTTTATCTCTCTGAGCGTCAGTTTCCTGGTGTGGGGTGATTGTGAGACCCCCTCAGAGGGCTGTCACATGAGGAGTGAGATGACCCCCGTGGGGCAAGCTCTGTGAGCTGTGTGCGGATGGCCACTTGCAGAACTGGCGCTCTGGCTGCACAGCCTCGGTCCCCAAACACTCTGGCTGGCTCTGGTCAGCCTCCCAGCCTTCCTTCCCATCTGACCCCCACCCCCAGAGGAACGTCCCTCCCAGGCCTGCCCAGCTCCCCTCCCAGCACCACTCACGCCAGGGCCTGTCCCTCAGAGCGGGTGTGTGTCTCCCTCCCTAACTAAGAGTTCCCCCAGGCCAAGGCAGCTCCTCCCCGGGGAAAAAGCCAACCCAGGTAGCTGTACCTTTTTCTCTGCTACGACTTAAGGCCATGCAAACTCTTCTACCTGTAATAAAAGTAATAATAATAAACACAGTAAGTTCTCACTTAACCCTGCAGACCGGTTCTTGGAAATTGCGACTTTAAGGGAAACTAAACCAATGTTACCATAGGCTAGTTAATATAAACAACTGCTAAGTTCCTATGTTATATTTCTTTCTTTCTTTCTTTTTTTTTTTTTTGAAACAGAGTCGTGGTGTCAGCCTCACTCACAGCAACCTCAAACTCCTGGGCTCAAGCAATCCTTCTGCCTCAGCCTCCCAAGTAGCTGGGACTACAGGAATGCACGGCTAATTTTTTCTATATACTTTTAGTTGTCCAGCTAATTTCTTTCTATTTTTTAGTAGAGACAAGGTCTCGCTCTTGCTCAAGCTGGTCTCGAACTGCTGAGCTCAAGCAATCCTCCCGCCTTGGCCTCCCAGAGTGCTAGGATTACAGGCATGAGCCACCACGCCCGTACTTCCTATGGTATATTTCTGGTAACAAAGACATCACTGAACTTCTAAATAAAGACCAAAACACTTCTAATATAAAACATTGAAACAAACATGACTATACATACATTTAAAAAAGATTAATGAAAACAAGTAAGATAATTATTTACCCAGTCATTCCCGTTCAGGAGGGTGGCTGGAGCCTGTGCTGACAGCTCAAGGTGTGAGGTAAAAACTCACCCTGGACAGGACGTTTCTTGATATCCTTGCCAACACTTGCTATTTTCTGTTTGTTTTTAATAACAGCTACTGGGTGTGAAGTGGTATCTCATTGTGGTTTTGTTTTTTCATTTTTTTTGAGAGAGTCTCACTCTGTTGCCCAGGTTGGAGTGCAGTGGCCCAATCATAGTTCACAGTAGCCTCTAACTCCTGGCCTCAAGCGATACTCCTGCCTTGGTCTCCCAAAGTGCTGGGATTACAGGCATGAGCCACCGTGCCTGGCTATTTTGAGTTAATTTTTAAATATGGAATATAGGGTCCAACTTCATTCTTTTGCTTGTGGATATCCAGTTTTCCCAGTCTTGTTGAAAAGATTGTCCTTTCCCAGATTGAATGGTCATGCTACCCTTGTGTGAAATCATTTGACCGTATATGTAAGGGTTTATTTCTGCGCTCTCTATTCTATTCTGTTAGTCTAAATGTCTCTTTATACCAGTGCCATACTATTTTAGTTACTGTAGCTTTGTGGTTAAGTTTTGAAATCAGAAAGTGTGAGACTTCCAATTCTGTTCTTTTTCAAGATTGTTTTGACTATTTGGAGTACCTATTACATACGAATTTTAGGATGGCTTTTTGTTTCTACAAAAAATTGTCATTGGGATTTCAATAGGGATTACATTGAATCTGTAGATTGCTTTGGGCAATATCAACTCCTTAACGATATCAAGTCTTCTAATCCATGAATATGGGATGTCTTTCTATTTAGTTGTGTCTTTAATTTCAGCAACATTTTTCAGTGTACAAACTTTTGCCTCCTTGGTTAAGTGTATTGCTAAGAATTTTATATTTTTCTGTTGCTATTGTAAATGGAATTGTTTTCTTAATTTCCTGTTGGGATTATTCATGATCAGTATATAGAAACAACTGATCTCTGTGTGTTGATTTTGTAGTGTGCAACTTTGCTGAGTTTTTTAGTTCTAATAGTTTTTTTGTGGATTCCAACTTGTTGTTTTGGTTTTTATTTTTACCTGGAAACCTGGTCAAGGACAGGTTTTCTCACCATCTTCCAAAGCCAGTGGGTAGGCTTTTCCTAGCTCCCCATTCATTGAGGGTGCAGGCTTCAAGGATCCCAGCTGTACTCAAGAATATTGGCTTCAACCTCCCGCTTCAAAAGAGCCCAGGCCTAGGTCCTGGCCATTATAATGCAAACGCTTAGCTGCTCAGCCTGTTTCCCTTCCCACACCCTCCCCTCAGAGCTCCTGCTACATCCATCGGCTCACTCACACTTCTGCTTTTCTGCTCTCTTGATTTCAAAAACAGACACATTCTATTTCTACAAACAGAACAGGAGGGGTCCCAGCATCCCACCTTCAAACGAGCACGTCAAGCACATGCATTCAGAGAAGGCACATGGAAGCCAAAATTCCGTCCACAGTGAAAAGCCCTATTCCAGAATACAGCTAGAATGGGAAATGCCGCCTCGGCCCCCCCTCCTGTGAACAAGGACTGTGCCTCCCCATGGTGCTGGGAGCCAGCCCAAGTCCAGGCCACATGGGGGGTTGGTTGTCTGCTGTTACTGAGGGGCTTCTATGTGCCAGATACCGTACTAGGTGCTTATGCACGTTAGATCTCATTTAATCTTCCCTCTAGCCCTATGAGGTAGGTACTATTATTGTCAATGATTCATTCAGCTGAGAAAGCTGCCCAAAACGCATATAGGAAGGGACAAGAACCAGGATTTAGACTGAGGTTGGCCAACCTTTTACCAAATACATCTTGTCATCTTCTCACCTTCAAAAGCCACTTATAGCCTCCTCATCTTGCTCAGTCATCTATGGTTAGAGTCTACGTGGTTTCCTTCCTCTTATCTGTCCTCAGCACCCACTGGATGTGATCTGGGTGCGACCAACCATAGCTCTGCAGAGGTTACTGCGCTTGTGCCCCTTACGGATCCGTCCACAACTCAGGAGGGTCTGTGGAACTCACGCAGCTCTTGGCCTGAGCCCCTGTTACCGAGAGAAAGGAGGCTTTTGCCAAGGACTCCAAGGGGAGTGGACTCAACTCTGGTCTGGACCCAAGGCACCCAGCCCTCCCTGAGACATTGTGTGAGCCGGGCTGGGCCTGCAGACACAGCCCCTACCGCCCCACCCCAGCCAGGGTGGTGCTTGTGTGGGAAGGACTTTAAATCCAGCTGCCAGACCCCTGGACCGGAGAAGCAGCGAGAGCTGGCCACCATGTGCAGCTCCTGCAGTTGCCTGGAGCTTCTGCTGCTGCCGCTGCTACTGCTGGTGGCCACCGCGGGCCCCGCGGGCGCCCTCACGGATGGCGAGAAACGTGTGATGGTAGAGCTGCACAACCTCTACCGTTCCCAGGTGTCCCCGCCGGCCTCAGACATGCTGCAACTGGTGAGTGTGGCTGGGGCCCTCCCCTGCTGGGATTGAAGGGGTGCTGGGCAGGGCCTGCCACCAATCTCTCCCCCACTTGCACCCCCAAGTCCCCACCCCTCCTCCATTCCTCAGTGGCGCTGAAGCTGTTTCAGAATCTCAGAGACTCATCTCTCTGGTCAGTGCCTGGCATTATATAATTCACAGGCCCCTATAAGCAGCCCCATTATACAAATGAGGAAACTGAGGCTCCGAAGAACTTGCTTGGGGTCACCCAGCTAGTAGAGCCAGACCTGGAAGTCCCAGCTTCCCACTCCAATGACTCCACCCCAGCGCTTCCCAAAATGCATGTGCCCTGGGAGGGGGAAACACAGCAAGTTCTTTTTTTTTGTTTTGTTTTTTGTTTGTTTGAGACAGGGTCTCACTCTGTTGCCCAGGCTAGAGTGCCGTGGGCATCAGCCTTTAACACTTTGTGAAAACAGCCTTTCAGGGGCCTTCCAAGGAGGCGAGGAGAGGAAGCAGGGCGGCAGGATGGGTGGATGGGTCGGGGCACCTGGGGCAGGAGGCAGGTACTCAGGAGGTGGGGCCAGAGCGTGATCCAGAAGCAGAGAAGGGTCTGAATTGCGCAGTTCAAATTCTGTCTTGGTCACCTGCAAGACCTGTGATTTGGGGCAAGTCCTGTAACCTTGCTTATCCTGTGTCTCATCTGTAAAATGAGGTCACTATTAGAGCTACATATACAATAATATGAATTGAACCTCACACATACAATATTGAAGTGGGAAGCAAATCTCAACAAAATATATGCAGTAGGGTATCTTCACATGAAGTTTGAAAACATGTAAAATACTACGTATGTGGTGGTGAGAGAAGCATGCAGATGTAGCAAACACACACACGTGCGTACAGATGACAGAGCCAGATTTGGGGTTGGTTACTTCTGTCAGGGAGGGAGAGCTGCTTGATGGCAGGGTTAGGGGCAGGATGTCCATACTCAGGATTAAAGGAGATCAGTGAGAAATTCACCACTTTCCTGCCCTCCCTCAGTGCTGAACTAGACTATCCCCTCCAGCCACCCTCTCAGGTGGCCTGGGCGGTTGGTGGGAAGGGTGCTGAGGGCAAAGTTGCACCTGGAGTGCAGCAGCAGGCCCAGGCGGAGACCTGGGTTCCAAGCTCAGCTCTGTCTGATGTGGCTCCAGAACTCTGGGTGGGCCCCTCCCCTTCAAAGGCCTCCCTGTTTCCTCATGGAACCCCCCGGCTGGCGAGCCCCGCCCTGACGGTCACACAGGACGACACAAGCGCAGGGAAAGACCTAGGAATGGCTCTGCACCGCCATTTGTGGCCCCGTCGGCCTTGGCAACCAGGAAGTGCAGACGGCAAATCGGAAGCCCCAGATGCAGCTCTGCCACCAGCTCCCGACTGAGGCCTAGGATGACAGTTGGGCCTCAGTTTCCCCATCTGTAGATCCCTGATGCCCTACAGTCTTGCTACACAGGCTGGGAGCTGGCACAGGGCTGCATCTTGGGCTGGGGCAACTGTCTGGGAAGCAGTTTGGATACTGAGGGATACATACGCTGCTGCCTAATGGCAGGTGATATGGGAAGGAGGTAAGGCTGGGCACGAGGCTGGATATGGGACAGGACTCAAGTTCAACCTCAGTAGTGGTAAGTGCAGAGACTCTGGAGCCAGACCGCCCAGGTTCAAACCTTGGCTTATTAGCTATGTGATCGTGGCCAAGTCACTTAACCTCCCTGTGCCTCGGTCTCTTCATCTGTAAAATGGGAATGATAACAAGGGAACAACTACCTTTAGCTATGGTGCCTGTAGGATGAAATGAGTGAGTATGTGTAAAACACTTAGAACAGGGCCTGGCACACAGTAAGTGCTCAATAAGTGCCTGATTAACACAACAGGGAAGGGATCCAGGGTGCGGCAGGTGGAGGCTATCATGGACTCTTCCCTCTCCCTCAGCCTCTACATCTGATCACCACCAGTTTTACCTCCCAGAAGGTTCCATTTTCCTTGAACTTTATACTCTCCTGCCCCGCTACCCCCAGCTCTCTAGCACAACCCTGGTTCAGTCTTTCACTTTTGCACCCAGGGACTCCTAGGATAGCCCCTCCCTGCTCTCCAGCTTCTGGCCTCTGTCAGAATGAGATTCTACACTCGGGCCAGACCCTGCTCAATATCCGTCCATGGCTCCCACTGCTCCCTACCACCTGGGGACAAAGCTCCAGCTGCCAACCGGGAATGCTCTGTGCGTCCTGGGCCCTGCCTGCCGCTGCAGCCCCCTCTCCTGCTCCCCTGTATTCTGCGGTAACCTGATCGGCCATCTTTCCCCAGCAGCAGGCCGCCGTTTCTCAGCTCCCCTCCACCTGGCTGATGCCACATCCTTTAACATCTAGCTCAGTGTCTCCCTCTCCTCCCTCAGGCTGGGCCCTCTTTGGTGCCCCATAGCACTTGTTGCTATCTGTCACTTATCACATGGTGGCCCAACTGACTTTTCCGACAATGTGACCTTGGGCATCTCGGTTCTTGTTGTTGCCCCCGGGCAGGCACAGTACCCAGGACTGTTGACTGAAGGAAGGAATGGACTTGCTTCCCGATGGTGACCATGTGGCCAACGTGGGTGGGTGCCGTGACTCTCGCAGCCCCGCGGCGGGCCCTGGATGACTGCCTGAGAAGCCTTAAGACCCGAAGCATTGACTCTAATGGTGGGACGCCAGGCATATAGTCAGAATGGCAATCACAGCCAGGCTCTGTAGGGACACTGCTTTAAGCAGAGACCTGTCTCAGTCATCAATAGTTGACATTATCTATTGAGCACCTACTGTGTGCCAGCCCTGTGCCAGACAGGGGGGATACATCACTGCCCTAACCTGACGGAGCCTGTAGTCTAGCCTGGAGCCCTGTGCGTCATCCCGACCCCCTTCCCCTCTCCCGCTCCCAGTCTCCCACTGTTACCAGAGCTGAGACAACCCGGGGAACGAGTGATTTGGGACAAAAATGTCCAGAGACGGAAAGGGACTCACTTGAGGTCACAGCAGTGGGGCTGTCCCAGCCAGGCGCTCCCAGCCCCAGGCCAGGCAGCTGCTCCTGGAAGCCATGAGTGGGCGGGGAGTGGGTGTGGCCGCACAGCCCCCTCCCCTCAGGGTCACCCAAGCTTTTGGCACATTATGGGCTGTCTGGCTCTGGCAGCTGGCTGGGCCGCCAGAGGGTGGAGCAAGATTGCCGCCAGGCCATGCTTTCCCGGAGAAGCCAAGGACAAAGTTTAATGGGATCCAGGCCTCTCTCCTCTGTCCTCTCTAGGTCAGATGCCTTCTTAATCCCTCTTCCCACCCACACTCAGCCTGTCCTCCCAGCCAGGGACACAGAATCTCAGAGGCGCCGGAACCTACAATGCCCCCTCCCACCGTCTCACCTGAGGTCCCCACTGGAGAATACTGTCATTGGGATCTGACAGCTATCAAGTCGCCAAGGCTTTGAAAACAGGCCCCTCAGTGAAGGGCCTACAACACTGAGTGTCAGGTTTCCTCCCTTGGGAGGAGGGCCCGGAGAGGACAGGACAAAGGCAGGGGGCTGGGCTGTCCCAGGGCCGGGGGGAGCTGAGAGGGAGAGGACAGTGCTGGCTCCCAAGTCCGATCTATGGTGGGGGAGGGAAATGGGCTGAACAGAGCACCCGGCCGTCCATCCAGCATCTCACTGGCCATCTTGTGCTTTTCAGGGCAGTTCGAGCAGCCCTGGGAGGCCGGCAGGGGCATCACTGTCCACCTTTTACATAGAAGACTGTTACTAACACTGTCACAAACACCATCCCCCTCCATCTGCCCAGCGCCCTGTGAAAGTTCAAAAAGGTTAAGCAGATTGCTGTTCTGAGGCCACGGAGGGGAAGGTGCCCTTGAACAGCGGTGGGCAAGGGCCAGACTCTGGAGACTGGGGGTGTGGGTGGTGGCAGCAGTGGCAGGGAGTGGGCTCGCTGCGCATTTTCTCCCAACCCCTGCCCCAATTTCTAAAATTTCTAGAGGAGAGAGATTGTGGCAGAAGACACAGTGGGGCTCCCGAAGGCAGAAATGTGGGTGTTCCCTTGTGTCCTTTCCCCTCATAACCCACAAACCCAGGTTTGTGCACAGGCTGGGGTCTCAGTGTCGTCCCAGCTAATTGGGTTTGACTCTGGAGGATGTGTTGGTGTAAGAAGGCCTGTTGGGGGTAGGGGGTGGTTGTCAGTTCCGATTTCACAAACTAAAAAAATGCTTAGTGTTCAAATGTCAATAAACTCCATTCCATTGTGACCAGTGTCCTTAACTTTGGGAGTGCAGCCAGAGCTTACCAAGGGCACGCAAGTCCATTTCCCCTGTGCCCCAAGTCCATCCGTGTTGGAGGCACTACCGTGCCTCCCTTAGGCCCAGGCCGGGCTGGTACGGCCAGTGACTGGTGCTCCTTAAGTAGACATCTTGGGCTTTCAAAGGTGAGATAAGGGAATTTTTCATGCACTGAGTTTTCTTTTTGGAAACACATTTTCAGCAATCCATTCTGAAAGAATTTTCATTTATAACAGAAGAAGTTACCCATCAAGATGAGTCAGAGCTGGTTTTTAAGGAATTCTGCCTTCAGTGGGGGAGGCGGGTCGCAAAACAGTCGGTGTTTTGACTTTCAAACCTCCTCTCCACTTTCGCCTTCTCTGAGGCACTCCAAACACTCCTTAGCCAGACCAGTTCAGAGGAAGTGATCATGTACCCAGTTCAGTCCACTTAGGGTAACTTCAATTTCCCTCTTTCGGTGGCATCTAGCAAAAAGTGAAAAAAATTAAAATATAATTTTCATAGAAAAGGATGCATTCTGTGTTTTCCTTCTTAGGTATCAGAAAAATCTGACAGATATATTCAACTTGTTCAAATAATTAAAAATTAAAATTAATGTTTTTAAGTTGCATTGGCTCTTCTTAGGCTTAAACATTAGATTATAACAAAGAATTTGTTCTAAAGTAGCTTGAGTGATCAAAGATATCTGGAATGTTTTAGCACTACAGATCTTTTTCTGTTCCTTGAGCTTTCACAAAAATTTAAGGTTAATTTAGATTTTTCTTTAAGTTCTTTTACTGCATAAATTATAGCCTTTACTCTTTTTGATAAATACATACTGGATTCATAGAGTGTGAAATTTTATTCTTGTACTTATCTTTAGTTAATGTACTTGTAGAATTACTTCCAGTTTTGAATCACTTTACTGGATTTTTTTGTAAATAAATTACAACTTCCAGAATCTCCTCACTTATGTTTGTGTGTATCAGCAAAAAAAAACAAAAACAAAAGAACAAAAAACCTTTAAGCAATCTGTCCAAAATGACACAGCTGGTGAATGGTCCCAAGTTTGGTCAACTCCGAGGCCAGTAGTGGCATCCTCCCACCTCCGCACAGCAGCCTCCCTGAGCTGAGACCTGTTCCAGGTCATGGCTAAGAGTCACTGGCTAAGGGGGACGTGGGGGGAGGGGGAGGAGCGTCTCCAGGAGGTCCCAGGGACCCCTCGACCTTCCGCGCATATCCCACAGAATCTGTGGGCATCCCACCTCCCTCTCCTGCCTCCACTGGGCCCGAGGCGACCTCCCCTCCCCACCCACCTGTCCTGCAGAGATGGGACGAGGAGCTGGCCGCCTTCGCCAAGGCCTACGCGCAGCAGTGCATATGGGGCCACAACAAGGAGCGCGGGCGGCGCGGCGAGAACCTGTTCGCCATCACGGACGAGGGCATGGACGTGCCGCTGGCCATGGAGGAGTGGCACCAGGAGCGCGAGCACTACAACCTCAGCGCCGCCGCCTGCAACCCGGGCCAGATGTGCGGCCACTACACGCAGGTGCGGGCCCAGCCCGTGGCGCGGCGCCGGGGCGGGGCCACGTGCGCAGTGGGCGGGGCCGGGGCGGGGCCTGTCCGGGGCCGCGGGTGGGGGGGGGCGACCTCTTCCTTCCCTGACCCGCAACCTGGCTTCGGGAAGGCGGGTCGCCTTAGACCCTGCGTAAACCCTGTGTTCCCACTGCGGCTAACGTGCTGTTTAGGCCTCTGACCAAGTCGGCTTCTCTACAATCTTTTGAAAACCTAGGCCGCTCTTCCTGGCCTTCTGATACTGAAGAGACTTAAGTCAGGTGACACTGGTCCTGTGCCCTGGCCTAAGTTGTGCAGAGCCGTTTGTCCTAGCAGCAGTTGCCCCCTAACTTCTGTCTCTTCTCTCACTGTCACTCTTTTTTTTTTTTTTTTTTTTTTTTGAGACAGAGTGTCACTTTGTTGCCCGGGCTAGAGTGAGTGCCGTGGCGTCAGCCTAGCTCACAGCAACCTCAAACTCCTGGGCTTAAGCGATCCTACTGCCTCAGCCTCCCGAGTAGCTGGGACTATCGGCATGCGCCACCATGCCCGGCTAATTTTTTCTATATATATTTTAGTTGACCAGCTAATTTGTTTCTATTTTTAGTAGAGACGGGGTCTCACTCTTGCTCAGGCTGGTCTCGAACTCCCAACCTCGAGCGATCCACCTGCCTCGGCCTCCCAGAGTGCTAGGATTACAGGCGTGAGCCACCGCGCCCGGCCTCTCACTGTCACTCTTTTGTCGTTTATTGTAGTGTCTAATTTGCTGCTTCTAATCTGCCAGGGACTGATAAAACAAATAGACAATTTTGTTTAATTTTTCTTTTGCTTTTAAAAACTATGTGTAAAATAAGAGCAAATTGTCACTGAATGAAGGAAGGTTTCCAGGAGCCTTCTGACAGCATTTCCTGTCTCTCACAGTCACCTTTTGCTGGTGGGGCCACATGTGGCCTTCTGGATCTTTGAGTGTGGCCTTGTGACTGAATCCACATTTTACAGAAGAAATCCTTTTAATAGATGGATTTGCTCTGTGAAGTTTGGACTCCATCATCGAGGGCTGCACTTGGTGATCTGGAGGGCCACATGCTGCCTTGAGGCCACAAGGTCCCCACTCCTTCTCCCAAATGCTTGACCACAAATACAATACCAACAATAACATGACAAACAAAAGAGAAAGAAACCAATTATCTTCCCACCCACATCCACCAATTCCGTTTTTCAATACCTCTTTTGTGTGGTATTTTTACTCTTATCTTTAGGGAAGGAAATTCCAACAGCACCCACCCATGTCAGGAAGTTGAGAGGGCCCGGCACCCTCCCTGCCCTCTTCCCTCTGGATCCTGCCACCACCGCCCCCCTCTCTCCCCACCCATAGGCACTCTGGGGTCATTACCTGTAAGATGCTCAGTGGTATCTGGTGGACCCTCAGCCGGTTTAAGCAGCGATTCCTGAGCAGACTGGGCCTAGAAACAGCAAGGGGAGGCTGCTGGTCTCACGCCATGGCAGCACATGACTTTTTTAAGTTTTGTACTTATGACAGAAGTCATTCTAGCAGCTAGGAGACCCACACCTAGAAGCAGCCAGAGCAGGTTCCTGCTTACCTGGGATTTGGGGAAAGTTCCTTTTCCAAAATGGCTCCCCATTCCCTTTCTTGGACTTTTCTTGTTGCTGATATCTAAGATTCTACCATTTGAGATTCATTCCTTTGATATACCTCTTGTTTAAAATGCAAGGGCCTCTAGGAAGAGCTCACAGGAAAATTTCATGAGGATATATTAGAGCCCCGGAGCTGAGGGAAGGACCTGAGAGGGAAAGAGGCCTGGTGAAGTGGTGTGTGCAGTTGTCAGGGGAGAGCAGACTATTCCGGACAAACTCTCCCCTCCCTCCCCTATTCAGTTTCGTCCCGAAGTTCCTTTGGGGAAGAACTAAAAAAAAGGAAAAACTATATAAAAATTTTGTTCTGCAGCTGCATGTCAGGGACTTGGATCTCACAGGTGATAGGGTGCTTCCTCTCCCCAGCCGTAGAAGGCTGGTACAGAGAGGGACAGCAGGAAGGGGCTGTGCTACCCCAGGGCTAAGCTGCTAGGTTTCCCTCCTTCAGGTGGTTTGGGCCAAGACAGAAAGGATTGGCTGTGGTTCCCACTTCTGTGAGAAGCTCCAGGGTGTGGAGGAGACCAACATTCAATTACTGGTGTGCAACTATGAGCCCCCGTAAGTGCTGGGGGAGCCCTGGGAATGGGGAGGCGGCGGAAGTGGGCAGAGCCAGGAGCCTGGGGTCGCCCAACAAGTTGGCAGTTGGTGGGTAGGCAGCAGAACCCCCAGGGGCACTTCCAGATACGGTGTGTGTATGGGGGATGGAGAAGGGGGTTGGCAGGGACCTCTCCCCCCAGCATCCTTCTCACCTCCTTAGGGGGAACGTGAAGGGGAAAAGGCCCTACCAGGAGGGCCCTCCGTGCTCCCAGTGTCCTCCGGACCACAGCTGTGAGAACTCCCTCTGTGGTGAGTGGTGGGGTGGGGGGTGGGGGGCAGAGAAGGGACACCATGCCACTGGGCAGGGGAGGCGCCAGGCGGGTTGCGACCACCAGGGGCCTTTAGCGGCTCACTTTGTCCTCCGTGCGCAAGCAAGCCACTTTGGCGCCCTGTCATTCCGAGTGACCGGATTTCAACCCTTCAAATGGAGGGCAGCAGGGAGTTCGGCGGCTTCTGGGCACAGTGTGAGGTGGCTGTGTCCAGACGGAACGGTCTGGGGGGCTTCGAATGGGCGGGGCCTGCGATGCGGTGGGCGGGCAAGAGCGAGCATGGCTCTGGAGAGGTCCCCTAAAGAGTGGGAGAGCGAGTGCAGAGGAAATTTGGACAAGGAAGTGGATGGAGGAGCAACTGGGTCATTCACAAGTAGTATTCATTCTCCATGAGGGACATCCGCTGGAGAGGAGTGTGTGTTTGTGTGTCCTGGTAGGACGTTTGGTCGCCTTACCTTGGCTGCAGTGGGGTGAGGAATGTGGGGTCCTGCTGGCAGCACTGATGCCAGCTCTCGTCTCCCTTATCAGAACCCGTCGGAAGCTCAGAAGATGCTCCAGATTTGCCCAGCCTGGTAACTGAGGCACCATCCTCCCTGGCAACTGAAGCCTCAGACTCCAGGGAAATGGGTATTCCTTCTCCCGTGGCCACAGAGGTTCCTTCCTTCTTGGTATCAGAGGTCTCAGGCTCCCTGGCAACAAAGGCTCTGCCGGCTGTAGAAACCGAGGCCCCAACTTCCTTAGAAACAAAAGACCCCTCCTCAATGGCAACGGAGGCCCCACCTTCTGTAAAAACAGAGGCCCCTTCCGTTTCGGCAACTCACAGCCTGCCCTCATTGGATGAGAAGCCCGCTACCTTTCCCAAATCCACCCACGTTCCTATCCCCAAATCAGCAGACAGTGTGGTCAGCAAAACCAGAGCACCCTCCGTGAGCCCAGAGAAATCTCTGCACCCCAAGATGTCCCCAACAGGGACAGGGGAGCCCCTACCCCATGCTCAGGAAGAGGCTGAGGCCGAGGCCGAGTTGCCTTCTTCTAGTGAGGTCTCGGCCTCAGTTTTTCCAGCCCAGGACAAGCGAGGTGAGCTGCAGGCCACACTGAACCACGTGGGGCACACCTCCTCCAAGTCCCTGCCCAATTTCCCCAATACCTCTGCCACCGCTAATGCCATGGGTGGGCGTACCCTGGCCCTGCAGTCATCCTTGCCAGGTAAGGCCTGTAGCATCTGCCCTACCCTCCTGGGCCCAGCATGTCAGCATCCTGCCCCCAGCAGAGGTGGTCCGAGCCTGGTGTGGCATGTGTCCTCTGAGTAGGAGCCTCCTCCCTGGCTGCCGCCCACCCGCTTTGCATGGCGGGGGCAGTGGGAGGTCAGGCACAGCTATCCTCGGCTGAGGCGGAGCCTCTCCCTCCCCACAGGTGCTGAGGGCCCTGAGCAGCCTGGCATCAAGTCGGGGCTGAGCTCTGGCCCTAGTCGTGTGTGGCGCCCCCTCCTGGGACTACTGCTATTGCCTCCCCTGGCGCTGGCTGGAGTCTTCTGAAGGGGACACACTCAAAGGCAAGGCTGGGTGTGGGGGCCCTGGCCTCGTGCCCACTCTGGATTGCCTTTCTCCAAGTGAGAGGCCACAGCTTCCTGGGCAGGTTCTGCTCTGTGGCCCAGCAGCCCCCTTCGCCCCAGCTTCTGGCCAGATTCCAGGCAGTGCTCTTGTTTCCGCAGGAGGTTTCCACAGGGCCGAGCCCTGGCACTGCCCCAAGAGTGCCTCTGCCTCTGGGGAGGCCCACCCTCAGCTGGCTGCAGACTGTCCTCGGTGGGGTTCCCGTGGCCGTGCGCCTGCTCTCCCGGAAACAGAGGATCTCGGGCTTCCCAGGAACCCCTTGGCCCTTCCCAGTGCTGGCCTCTTCCTTGAGCCATCTGAGTCCAGGGCTGTCCCCAGAAGCGTCTCTTGCCTTCCCACAGTGAAGAGATCAGCTGTCCCCCTGCCATCTTCCCCACCCTGTCCCCAGCCCCTCAGACAAGATGCTGGTTGGCTAAGGCCCTCTGGAAGGGAAAGGCTGCAGGGCATGTGCCTCCCCCGCAGCATCCTGGAGGCACAGGCCTGGCCGGCTTCGGGCCGGATGACTGCACACGGGGCCCAGCCCTCCTGCCCTGCCCACCTGAGTCCTGCGGGTGAGGCAGTGGGGTTCTGGGGCGCTCCTGCCTGCCTGGCCTGGGGCTGTCCCTGAGTGTCTGTGTATCTAGGGAGGGGGGTTACCCGGGGTAGATGAAGGACAAGCCCCACCCAAGTGGGGCTGTGTGGGTGGGGGGTCAGGGAGGAGGGAAGGGATCCTGAATAAAAGCCTGTCTGGGAGTACCTGAGTCTCGGTGCTGGTGAGGGGCAGGGGTGCAGGACAGCTGTGCAGGAGGCTCGGAAGAGGCTCAGCTCTTCCCCTTACCGACCCGTGGCAACCGTTCCTTCTCTTTCACATCCCTCTCCCCCAGACACTCCATTCAGTGTCTTCTCTTTGGGCCACCCTTCCTTCCCTTCCTGTGGCCCCTCACCCCACCCCTCCATCACAGGTGGCCAGTAAGAAGGAGAAAGGACTGAGGGAAGGCCAAACGTGCTGGGCTGACTCTGCCAGCTTCAGGAGTCACTGGTGGGGCCTGGGTGGGTTTGGGGCCCAGGATCAAGGCATGGCGTATGACCAAGGGGTGCTGCTGCCCAGGTCTCTCTGGGACACAAGGTCAGAAGTGCACTCACTGCAGGCGAGACTTTGCCCACCCCTGGTGCTTGGAGGAGTCCTGAGAAAGGGCTCTGGGGTCCCTAACACTCCCCAAGGGGAGCACAGCAGGACTGTCCCGAAGTGCTGAGGACCAGGAAAGCACAAGTGTGCGTGGGAAAGGGAAGGAGAGCAACAGTGGAGACTGGCTCAGGGTGGCTGGGGGTGGGGAGGGGCATAGCAACTGTCTCCAGGCCAATGCAGGAGAGGGAGCAGTTAGACAGGACACCATCCAAGTCAGGGGTGGGAGCTGATCTATAACCAAGGAGGTTGCTCCTCACTTTTTCTTTCTTTATATATTTCCTTTGCAGGTCTATTAAGATATAATTCACATAAAATTCATCCATTTAAAGTGTGTAACTCCGTGGGGCATGGTGGTTCATGCCTGTAATCCTAGCACTCTGGGAGGCCGAGGCAGGAAGATAATTTGAGGTTAGGAGTTCAAGACCAGTCTGAGCAAGAGCAAGACCCCGTCTCTACAAAAAATAGAAAAATTAGCCGGGTGTGGTGGTGGGTACCTATAGTCCCAGCTACTTGGGAGCCTGAGGCAGGAGGATTGCTTGAGTCCAGGAGTCCAAGGCTGCAGTGAGCTATGATGACACCACTGCACTCTAGCCCAGGCAAGATTGAGACCCTGTTTCAAACAAGCAAACAAACAAACAAAAAACCCCAAAGCATGTAACTCAATGGTTGGATTGTATAACCACTACAATTTTAGAATATTTTCATCACCCCCCAAAAAATTCCTCCTCATTAGCAGTCACTCCCCATTCCTCTCCAACCTCCGCAGCCACAAGCAACCACTAATCTATTTTCTATCTAAATGGATTTGTCTATTCTGGACATCCCATATAAAATTTTTTTTTTTTTGAGACAGGGTCTCTCTGTTGCCCAGGCTGGAGTGCAGTGGCGCGACCATCACAGCTCATCACAACCTCACACTAACACTCCTGGGCTCCACCGATCCTCCCACTTCAGCCTCCCAAGAGGCTGGGACTACAGGCCTATGCCACCACACCCGGCTAATTTTTCCTTATTGTAGAGACAGGGTCTCACTATGTTGCCCAGGCTGGTGTTGAACTTCTGGGCTCAAGCTATCCTCCCACCTCAGCCTCCCAAAGGGCCAGTATTAGAGGCTCCATATAGATTCCTGACGAATTGTACACATGGTCTGTTACAAGTGCTTCTTCCACTTGCCATATTTTCAGGGTTCATCCCTGCTGTAGCTGGCTCTGAACTTTATTCCTTTTTATTGCAAAGTAACATTCCACCCTATGGAACATGTTTATTTGTCCATTGATCACTGGACATTTGGGTGGTTTCTACTTTTGAGCTACTATAATGCTACCATAAACATTCACGTACCAGTTTTTGTGTGAACGTAAGTTTTCAATTCTCTTGAGTACATACCTGGAGTATTCACAGGGGGGTTCCAGAGGCCCGTGAGAGTGAGGTTTCCTCGGAGGGGAGGAGGGTGACTGGCTCCCCACGGGGACACTCCTGCTCCCATCTCCCCTCCTGCCCAACCCCACCCAATCCCCTCAGATGCGGACCCAGCACTCTAGTTTCCAGGACAGGGATCATGTCCAGCGCCGGGAGGGCAGACAGAGACTCAGCCCTCAAAGACGGGAGGGTCCACTTAACAAGGAGCATTTAACACATATAATACAAGGATTTAAATAATGAACTGAAAATTTGCTTTTTTATTAGATGAAAAACCTGCACTTCATTCAACCAAAAATTGGGAGCGTATCAAGAGAATTTCATGCCATTTCTGGTGTGGAAGATACCCTGGGAAATGAAGTTGAGAACCCCAGATTCAGAAGTCCCAGGAAATTACTTGGGGACAGCACTGGCCCTCCCCAAGGCAACTGGGCAGCTTCTCCGATGTGTGGGAGGATGCGGCTGTCTGGAGGGGGGGGATCTGCAGGGCCAGCTCCACTCAGGCTGCAGAGATCAAGTGCCTACGTCTGGGGCCACAGGAAGTAGTCAATGCACAAACAGGATGAAGGTGGAGCAAAAGGAAGAAAAGTTACCCCAGAACAGCGGCCAGTGCCGTGGGACAGCATGCGGGGCTGGAGAAAGGTGACGGGCCACGAGGCGGACCCCTGTGACGGGCCTGGGCGCCCAAGGCCTTGCTTCTCCAGGGTCTTGGCCCGCCTGCCATGTGCGCTCCTTCCCGCCACCTTTACCGTCTGAGCTGCCGCCCTAGGAAGGCACACATGGGCTGCAAGTTATGAGACCGTAGCAGCCTCAACCAATGCACGCTGGCACCCACACAGGCGTGCTTGTGCATCCCGGAAAACAAGGACATGTAACATAAAACTGCCCTGGAGTCAGCTGTGACTAGGCCACTGGGAAAAACCAGCTGTGCTCAAGCATTTCGGGGGCCTTCCCTCTGGGAGAGTGACCCACCCCACACCTGTGGGGAAAGTGTGACCAAAGCCAACAGACCCCCACCCGCACAGCCAGGACCCCTAGAGCAGGCAGAGAAACACTTGGGGGAACCCAGCTATACCTCAAAACATCTGTAAGTTTTGTCCGTTTACAGACCCCAGTGTTGGGCAGAAATGAGGTCTGCTGTAACCATATGGCTACCACACCAAATGACTCTTGCAAAATTTAAAGATATGCCACCCTCAAATGGAGCTGAGACGACAGGGGTTTGGGTGGAACACTTTCTGAAAGGCCTGTCTCCCTGGTGACAGGTCTGTGTGCGCTGGTTGTTGCCCTGTGAACTGGCACCCCAGCCTCATTGTCCAGGGTCTCCCCTCAAGACTGACCTACACCAAGCCCTGGCCCCGCTGTACCCAGGCTGGGCAGCCCTGAGGCCTGTCGCTTAAGCCCCTTCTCACACCCACAGGAAGGGCTGAGAAAGACCCTGCAGATAGATAGTTTTTTAAGCTCACAAAAATAAGAGACTCCCCACAAAACTCCAAATCACCACCAAGACATTTATTTGAGGGAGACAGGGTCGAATCTTACCATGAACTTTTAAATGGGGCAGGACTAGAAACACTGATTTGCCTAACCTCTGGGTGTTCACAGCTGCACAGGCAACCGGTCCTGCACATGACGTGTCACCATGAAACACGGAAGCATGAGATGAGGGGCACGTTCTGAGTAGTCACATGATCTCCCGTTCAGAAGGTGCTGTCTTCGTATCAGAAACGTAGTGTTGAGAAAAACCAAGGGGGAACCTAGCGTTAGCCTCCTCACACAGGCCTATGGCGAAGGGGGATCGTGTCCTATTTACAAAGCGGGAGAGCGGTGCTCCCAGCCGAGCTGCGGGATGGGAGCGGGGCTGCCTCAAGGGGTGGGGGGTGGGATCTGACCCATCAGCCTTTCCCCATCCAACCTGGGCCTTCACGAGCCATTCTCTCGCCCCTGCACAAGGCAGACTCCGCAAATCTGGGAGCAAGGGGATTCTGCCCCAGTTCCCCACCCTACCCCACCTTCCCCAGGTCTGACAGCTGACTCGATCCACCGGGCGCAGCCCCACCCCAGCCCAACCCCACATCTGGACAGATACACGGCAAATATGGGAACTGAAGCCCAGCTGTGCTGGAGCACATCCAGGTGTTGCTGGGTTGGTGTAGCCTTACAGGTGGCCCAAGAGATCAGGCCTCATCCACGGAGGCCAGGTTGACACGGCATGTTTTTTTTTTTAGATGGTTCAGGTTACTCCAGGGCAAAGCACGATCCTGATGACACTCGGCGGAAAAGCAAGCTGGAGCCTCGGAAGAGCTGGCCCTGGATTGGAAGGAACAGTAGGGCAGTGAAAGGGGAGGCCACGCTTCCTCAGCCCCTCAAGAGAAAGGCCAGTGTAAGGCAAAGAAGGGGTCAGAGGCTCAAAGACCAGGGTTGGGGGTGGAAGGCAAGGCCAGAGTCTGCTGTACTGAAGCAGGAGGGAGCAGTTCATTTCAGGCCTCGGGGTGTCCAGCGTCTGTGGGGCTACTCAGTAGGAAACCCCCAAAGAGGAGACTCATTGCTCTCTGGTTTCAGAGCCAAGTGGCCTGGGACTGTCCCAACACCCACAGGGAGGACGTGATGCACAGACTGACCAGGCTTGCTGGGAAGAACTGTGTCTGTCTCTTCCTCCCTGCTTCCCTCCCGCCCATCTCTTCTCAACCTTGAGGCCAGGCAGCACGCTGGCTCCTCCCCAGACCACTGCCTCATTTTACTATGAGGCAAGGCAAGGTTCTGCCCTGGGATCCCTGACCACTGGGCCCAAGAGCTCCAGCCAGCAAGAGGTGGCTTCGGCAGAACACGAGAACCCAAGGCTGGCACTGCTACCAGGGCCCCATGTGGCCCAGCTCCACTGGCAGGCTCTGCTGGGCCCGGGGACATCCTATAGGAGAGAGAGGTTGGCCTCCCACACCCAGCTCCCCTAACAACCCAGAATTCAGCAGAACTGGCCTGAGACCTCGCACTGTGGCCCATGTTACTTGAAGGCTAAGAAATTCTTGGGCTGTACCACCTACCACATGGGCCAGAGCTCCCTTATCCTTATCCTAAGAGTTTCTAAGACTCAAGAAGAAAAGGAGATCTTGTTGATGTATAATTTTTAAATAAATCCAGATTTAGCCACTTCAAATCCTTTCTGAAATAAGGTGAGAAAAAAATGTAATTATATATATATATATATATATATATATATATATATATCTTTTTTTTTTTTTTGAGACAGGATCTTGCTCTGCTGCCTGGGTTAGAGTGCAGTGGTGTCATCACAGCAACCTTAAATTCCTGGCCTCAAGCGATCCTCCTGCCTTGGCCTCCCAAAGTGGCAGGATTACAGGCATGAGCATGGCACCGGCCCTGAAATTTTAATTTAAATGCCTTATGCCAAGAGTCTATATTTTATCTATCCCACTCACAACATTAGATTCCATGAAACCCAATATCTTTTCACCCAGTGTAGAGTCCACAAAACCATTTCACCTGACAGATGTGGTGAACAACAGGAAAAGCCTCCTCCCACCAAAGCTTGCTTACCTGCATACTCAGGTACTTCCAGCAGTGAATCCAGGATTTGAACACTGGGGAGTAAGGGGGCAGCCCGGCCTGCAGCCTGCCCAGAAGGAGAGTGATACATGTTGGACCCGACAACGTGGGGAGAAAGGTCAGCCGGGGAAAGGAGCCCTCAAGGAGCAATGGCTTGAAGCTGCCACCCACCTACATCCCAAAACCACAGATTCACCCCAAAGGGGGTCAGCGACTCCCAGAGGAAGTCAGGGTACCTGGCGGGCCAAGCCCACACACAGACCAGGTGGGACGGGGCAGAGAGCTGGAAGGGCTCAGTGGGTCCCTCCAGCAGCCTTAGTGGGGTGCCCAGCAGATGGGGGCACACCTACCCACAGTTGTTCACAGCCATGAGATCGCCGACCAGCAGGAAGGGGTAGGTCAGCATGCTCACTGCAATCTGGAACCCAGAGAGACCTGAGTGTCAGGGACCCCACCGGGCCCAGGGAGCAGGGACACCCTGCACTGACCCCCGATTACCAGCCACCACCAGGGCTGGCCTCCCGGGCCCCACCTAGGTCCACAGAGCAACGGGAAGGACAGCGGGCTCCACTCACCCCCATCACGAACTTGGTGTAGCTCCGGATGGCCAGGGCCTGGCTGAACTGAGGGGACAGAAAGGAAGAGCAGTTTGCCTCAGGCACCGCAGACACGATTTCAGACCCGCAGCCCCCAGCTCACCCGCCACACCCTCCACGCTCGGCCCCTCTCCTCACACACACACCGCACACACGCCCTCCGTTTCAGAGCCACCAGCTGCTTCCACGGCCTCACAGTCGGAGCCGAGAGAAGACCCAGGAGGCAGAAGGGGGTCACTGACTGAAGGGAGGCCCGTGAAGGGGGCAGTCAGCGGCCTCAGCCACTGCTGGCCGGCGCAACCCCTAGCTGGGGCTGCCTGATCCCCGTCAGGGCTCGGCTGTAGTCAGGGCACGGACAGGGTGTCCCGCATGGAAGACACCCGCCCTGATCCCCCAGAGTCCTGGCCTACGGCTCATGGCGAGGGGAACTCGGGCTTACTGCTACCCCCACCTCGTTACGTTTTGCCCCCTTCGCACCCCAACTCTTGAAATTCTACTTTGCCTAGGAAACAGCCCCTAGTGGGGAAAGGTGACTACCGTCCCTCAGCTTCCTGTGGCGTGGCCATCCCGCCGGGTGGACGCCCTGGAGCCCAAGGCTGATGTGCTCAGCTGTCTGCTGGGTAGCCCCGGCAGGCCTGGCAGCCTCGCTCAGCCTGTGAGCCACACACAGAAAAGCACGGGAAAAATGCTTCCAGTGAGGCACCGGCCGCCGGTGCTGGTGCTGCCCACACGAGTACAGCCGCTCACCTAGACTGGAGACACCAGCCGGCGGCGCGCTCCCTGCCCCCCTCCCCGCCCCCGACGGCCCAGCTGTCCCAGCCTTGCTCTGCACGTGACCACAGCAGCTCACCCAGCCCAGGCCCCTGAGAAGGGACAGAGCTGCAGGTATGTACCACTGTGACTGCAAACGGGATGGCTCCCCATGGAGCCACTTTAATTGCTTACGTGGAAAAGCTAGTTAAGACTCACCTACCCAAGCCAAATGGCTGGTCTCCCTGGGGGCAGAGGTGCTCACCTGGAGCAGAGCATTCCTCACCACACAGACATGTGCCCAGACACACCCCTGCCCTGGAGTCGCCAGCCTGGGGCCTAGACACAGACACACGTGGACTGTGACCCCCACTCCTGGCCCGGGCCCCTCACTTATCCTCCCGGCTTAGCAGTCAGCGCTGCTAAAGTGTCTACCAGGAATCCCCAGCCCAGGGAACGCTGCTCCCTGACTCTCACCTTGGTTCAGGCAGAACCAGCCAACCTATCAGGTACCCAGACACCTTTCTTCAACAAGCACCTTGTAGAAGGACCAAGCCTTCCTGTGCCTGACCCGACCCACTGAGAGCTCTGTGCACACCAGGCTGTACAGACCACAGCTAACAAAACAGCAGGGTAGGCCGGGCGCGGTGGCTCCGCCTGTAATCCTGGCACTCTGGGAGGCCGAGGTGGGAGGATCACTCGAGGTCAGGAGTTCGAGACCAGCCTGAGCAAGAGCGGAGACCCTATCTCTACTAAGAAATAGAAAGAAATTAGTTGAAGAACTAAAAATATATATAGAAAAAACTAGCCAGGCATGGTGGCGCATGCCTGTAGTCTCAGCTACTTGGGAGGCTGAGGCAGGAGGATCGCTTCAGCCCAGGAGTTTGAGGTTGCTGTGAGCTAGGCTGACGCCACAGCACTCTAGCCTGGGCAACAGAGTGAGACTTGTCTCAAAAAAAAAAAAAAAAAAAGAAAAGAAAACGGCAGGGTGAGCCCGGATTGTACACTTCCTGGCCTACGTGAAAACACTCAAGGTGCTTCAAGGCGGGAAGCACTCTCATCCTGGCCAGGGAAAGACCTAGTTCCAGCCCTGTTGCCTCCAGCCGAGGGACTCTAGAGAGCCCATTTAGTCTCTGGGTCTCAATTTCTATATATAGGACATTACACCTGTCCTGTTCCTTACACAACTAGGGCGCCGTCAGGATCATAGGGCGCCGTCAGGATCAAAGGTCATAATGTTCACAAAAGGGTTTTGAAAAGCATAAGACGTGACGCAAAGGCCAAAGGATTGTCATTATTGGTTGGTCTATCTTCTGATTTCCTGAGCCCTAGTTGGGTCACTGCCTCAGAGTAGCCTCTCGGACAAGCTGGGGTCTGTTTCTAAAGCTGTCCAAGGACAAGCATTCCATAAATTCCTCCTAGGTCTGGGTACCAATCTCATCTCTTGAGGCCACTCTGCCCTCAGACAAAGCTGACTCCAGGGACAACCAGAGGTCCTCTCTTGCCCTCAGGCCCTGGTGCTCAGAATCCCAGAATCCTCCAATCTGCCCCAGACCCTGGGCATCAGCAGTACACGGAAAGAAGGACAAGTCCTTGTTCCAACCAACCTGGGAACCTGGATTCTGGTCGTTTCCCAGCCCCCCTGGGGTGTCACTCACGCTGTCATCCACCAGGTAGGCATTGATGAAGTGGGCCAGCAGGTTACAGCCCCACAAGAATACCACATCGCCCAGGAGGTGAGGGATTAAGCCGCTAAAAGACAAGGTGAGCAAATATGAGCAGGGGACGGAGGGGGGACCGCTCCTGGGGGCTCCACACCCAGGGAGCAGGCAGGGATGTTCCAAGCTCAAAATCTCAGCACATCCAGCGGCACAGCCTCAGGCGGGGGCCTGCAGAGGTTATGCACACTGGGGAAGTAGTGTTCCTTTTCCCATGGGGAGGTGCTATATGTTTGCCACGAATTAGTTAATGGTCTCGCAAGCAGTTTTCAAACCACAGAAGCCAGGCGTCAAGACACGAATATTGCCAAATCTGCGATGTTCAGTTACAGGTTATGAAAGAGTGCCTACACGTTGGTAATTTTCTCCTGGCCTCTTTACCTAACCAACTTTCACAAAATACATTGCTCAATGCATCTGTTCTCTTCACCCCTGGAATGTTCCACTGAAGACATTCTATGCAAGCGTTTGCAAGGAGGGCTAATTTTTAACAGCTCTTCTAAGCTGGTAAGGAAGGTTCCCTGAGACACAGTGCTGAGGACAAAAAGCCAAGTCCCATGTGCTACTTGTGTTTTTTCAAATGTGTTTGCTTATTTAGCTACACAGTACCTTGAGAGGCTCTCCAGGAGGAAAATGGCTGCCTCTTAGGAGGGGAAGCAGAATTATTATTCTTGAATTTTTAAAAATCTTATTATAAAATGTTTGAAAGGTTCAAAAGGGTGTATACAACACATCTATGAGGAATATTAATAAAATGAACCTCTGTGAATGCAATTTCCAATCCTGCTGCCTCCACCTGTGCTCAGACTGACCACTCACCACACCCTTTGGTGCTTTCTGAGCACTATAACACGTATGTGTATCACCTGGGCCAGGATCACGCAGGGAAAGAGAACCCAAAGGGTAAGCATCTGCTGTGTGGAAATCCTATTCACACACCAGAACAGAACTACACAGTGTGAAAAATGCCAAAAGCGGTGACATGTAGTGTTTCAAGATCTGATGTCCCAGGTACATGGGCAAATATTTATTCATATGTATTTACATATGTATACATGTATATATGCATATGTATGTATGTATGTAAATCAGAGTTTCTCAATCTTGGCCATGTCGACATTTGGGGCTGAATAATTCTTTGTTGTGTTCTTGTCTAGGATGTTTAGCAACATTCCTGGCCTCTACCCACTAGATGCCAGTTGTGACAACCACAAGATGTCTCCAGGCATTGCCAATCTTCCCTGGGGAACAAGATCAACTCCTGTCGAGAACCATATATACACATACACACACACACCTTCACATAGTAGTCTCCTGGTTTAACAAGGGCTCATAAATAAAAACATCTGGCAAACCAGAAAACTACAATATAAAGACTTGTTAATATGGGACTCAATATCTAGTATATTATGTACAAAACAGCACGTATGTCACTGTCCAGACCTTAAAAAGGCAAAACAAAAACCACACACAATTGACCAGGTGCAGTGGCTCACACCTGTATTCCTAGCACTTAGAGAAACTGAGGCAGGAGGATTGCTTGAGGCCAGGAGTTCAAGACCAGCCTGGGCAACACAGCAAGTCCTTGTTTCTACAAAAAAAAAAAAAAAAAAATTTAAAAACTTAGCCGGGTGTGGTGGCACACACCTATAGTCCCAGCTATTTGGGAGGGTGAGGCAGGAGGATCGCTTGAGCCCAGGAGTTGTAGTGAGCTACGATGACACCACTGCACTGCAACCTGGGTGACAGGGTGAGATCCTTTTAAAAAAAAAACCACCAAAAACCCACACTTATCAAGCCTGGCTTCTGGGTTCTTTCCCTCTGAGGTTTATTCTTTCTAAACCAGTCTCTTCAGCATGAGCTCTCTTTGTAGGTGAAGGAAGCTAGATGTGGGACAACAAAGAGTGCAGGGTCTGTGGCCCTCAGGAGACTGTGTGCCCAGCCAAAGGAGCAGCCCCTGGGCCCAGCCAGTGGCTGCTCTACAGAAACACCAGCCCCGCAGGGCCAGATTTTCTGACTTTTCAAGAGAAGCCAGAAATATGGATTTTTGTGTGAAATATCTTAAATGTTAAATGTTAACAGCTAATTTGTCAAAAATGCTATGTCAAACAGAATCCATTGGCTGGAATCGGCCTGTGAGCTGCCAGAACTCAACCTGCAGTCCAAGACACAGATTTTCGGTCATTTTCTAGCAGTGACGCCAAGGGCTGTGCAGTGCCCCAGCTCATGAAGACCAGCCCCATGCCCTGCCCCAGCGCCAGGGCGGAGGGATGGGGCCTGGTGGGGGCTGGTCAGTCCATCTCCAGTGTGCTGCATGAACCGTTCCATTTTTATGGGAGCCATGACCTGAAAAGGGCTGGGCAGCTTTGGTCGCGATGATCTGTAGCTCAGTCAGGCTACGGAGCTCTGTGGAGCTGACTGCAGCTACTCAGGTGAGGCAGAGCCCTGTGGCTGGTCTGAGGTCAGCAGCTGTGGCCTGAGAGGTTGAGGACACACTGGTTAGTGCAGCCATGCCCCGTGGCCTGTTATGGGGTGTATAAACTCACGTACACGAAGAATCCCAGCAGCCCCTCCTCTTTGAAAATCTTCCCAATGGAGCTCAGCACGCCACTGTGAAGAAGGCAAGACAGGGACACAAGGTCACCCAGTCACCAAGCAGAGCCGACCAGCCCTGGCCAGGATGGGGAGGACTGTTACCCAGAAGAAGCCAAGCAGAAAAGCACAGAGAGCTCCTGTCTGGGGTAAGGAGGAGTTTACACAGTTCACGGACTGGCGAAACGCAGCCACCCGCAGGGGCAGGAGACCTAGCAGTGTTCTGCTGCTCTTCTGTGGGATCTGGAATTTAGGAACAAACCTCCTAGCGTGGGCCGCCACTGCGGTGACAGTGTGCCCTAGGCTCCTGGCCTCTGCTTATCTCTGGTTAAACAACCTTCTGGCAGAAGAGCCTGTGTGGCCACCCAAGACCAAGAGCAGGCGGGGGCGGTGAGTAGAGAGAGTCACCTTCCCAGAGGGCACAGAAGGAACACGGGACCCTGCAGCACGGGGCCCCGGAACCAGCCTGGGAAAAGGTACCTGGCCCCAGGGAGCCTGGGGTCTAGTGCCCTGGCCACTGCACCTGTTAGATATCAGAGGACAGGCTTGGTGTCTAAGGTATGAAAGGCCAAGGAGGTGCAATCTCAACCTCTGTGACCAGTGGCTAGTAACCTCAGCTGGCCCGAATGGAGGCTATGCACAAAGACGGTGGACGCCAAAGCCCTGGCTAGCCCTGGTCCTGGGGCGCCCCTGCCCTGCAAGCCCCACGACCATTCTCAGAACAGTGGCTGGGCCGACTGGGTTTCTCAGCCAGACTATTCTCTCCTGGTCCCATCTCCAACCTCACACTTCAGACTGGGTGAATGCGCCAATTTCCCATTAGTGAACCCAAAATGCGGCACCAGCACCGTGGCAGCCAAACTTCCCGGGCGGAGGCCCCACAGCACAGCTGCAGAAAACAGCTGACCCCAGGAAATGAGAATCTTAGAGAGGAAGGATGACCCGGGTGTGTTCTCCTGCCACATGCCTCTAGGACCCGCCTCCCGTCCTACGCTGGGCCTCAGAGGGGCAGGGAAGGCGTAAGTGCCCTGGGAAGGGGCTGTGTCAAACATATGTCCCCAGCACCCACTCAGGGCCACGCACAGAAGATGTAGGTGAATGCCTGGTGTACAATTAGAGGGATAAACTGTAAGCCCACAGGGCGGACAGCTTGTGCTCAGAGGATGAAGGGATGAAAAGAGCTATGAGCCAGGCTCTAGGACAGCTGGAGAAATCATTAGGGCATAACCCTGGGGGTTCAGGCAGGGATCCTCAGGGAGTCCTAAGTGGCAGAATCAGCCCTGGTGCCAGAACTCATAATCCAAGCAGACTCCAATCCCACTCACGCTCTGCAATGCATCTAGGCCCAGCTAGGGCAGCCCCGGACGACAGACGGAAAAGAGGAAATGTCCCTGGACACAGACTACGGAAGCCACTACCACATTCCTCAGAAGCCAGGAGCAGGCTGGGCTCTCACAGAGAACTAGGGCAGAGAAGGTACCACCACTGAGCCCAGGCTGGCCTGCCTGGCAGACCCTGAACGGTAAGAGGGCCCCTGCTGCCAGTCCAGAAAGAATTACTCACCTGTACTTGGCCTCCCGTCCCACAAATTGGACCATGCATCGCATTGAGATAACTGGAGAAAAAAGAAAACACACACAGGTGACGTGGTGGCCAAAGCCCATAACACCTCAACTACAGGGTGCCCAGTGCAGAGTGGCCACTGAACAACGTGGCCTGCCACAGCACAGGAGAGGAAGAGGGCCTCTGGGATTCCCTGCCACACCCATGACCACAGCGTTCCATCTTCTCTAAGTCCCAGTTCCCTTTGGAAAAGACCCATGGCCAATCTCTCCTCAGTGGGGTTCCAGTGGAATACCCCCCACCCCACTGCCACCTCCCAGTCGTTCTGCCCCTGCCTATCAACAATCCACAAGGGGTGGCCCCACACCCCACCCACACTGGACTTGGGGCTTAAATGCAGTCTCCCATGGGGCGACTTACCATGCAGGGGATGCGCCAGCATGCGGGACACGCACTGCATCATCATCTCGTAGGACGTCTGGAAGAGAGCAGAGGGCGGAGATTCTGTCGGGCCTGTCCCTGGAATTGGCACTTGCAGGGAGTGACAAGTTCTCATGGGGGAAACAGAGATCCCACAGCCCTCACGTGGGGTCGCTCCAACAAGGATGGCTCCACTTGTTGCCCAGCCCTAATGCCCTCCACCCAGAAGCGCTGCCAGGTCCCAGGCTAGGCCCAGTGGCTGCTGAGAAGGCTTTCTGGGACTCCTGCAGTGCCCAGGTTGGGGCTCTTTCCAAGTGTCACCCCATCCATGCACGCACGAGGACCCAACTCTGTTACTGTTCAATGACCTGCCCAACTCAGGGATGAGAACTAATCGGACCGTTCCCACACCTCCCCCACTCCAGCCCTACATACCCACCTCCTTCACTACTTTCTTCAGAGAAGTCTTCATATCATCCTTGTTGGAAACCTGCTCAATCTCATCTGGAGGGAAAACCTGAAACAAAAAGCCAAAGCAAAGTACAGGTACGCCTCTTACTACAACTCTTAAGGGACACTGAAGGCAGGAACCAGCTCCTAATATTTTCCCTGCAGTATCCACTAGCTGGGCCTGCTTCAGGTAACCCCCAGGCCCAGAATTTGGTGGAAAAGAAAGCCACTGTCTGGTGTCATAGCTGTGGGAAAGAGGGAGGACTGTGGGGCGGGAGCCCTCCCATGGCGCCAGAGTGGAGTTCCACCACCCCAGGAAAGGGGAGGCAGGAACAGGGCACATGTGCGGCCTCTGGGGGTGGCCAGGAGCGTGGGGGAATATCAGGCAACTGCTCCTGGCTTTGTCTCGGGCTTACCTTCTTCATACTCCCCCGGGTCACAGTGGAGAGAGCGTTGGACATCAGCCGGGGGCTCAGGCCTCGGAACAGCCCTATCTTACCATCCACTTGCACAATGTACTTGGCTACAAGAAAACATAAGTGGCAGAGTCATGTCCAGCCCAGTGGCACCCACTCCTGGGTCACACACACACCCAGACCAGGTGCAGCTTGTCCTTCAAGTAACTGCCAACTACAGGCCTGGGAGGGAACACCATCCAGGACTTGGCAGCAGTCAGGCCCCAATCCCCAAATGTCTTCTAGCCCGTTTCTTTTTGTAAAACCTTCAAAACATATTTTTGACAAACAGGTTCATGGATTTTCTATTTTTTAGCTTTAAAAACTCTACTTGGAAAACTCAGCTTTGCTTATAAATGACCTTTTTCTTGGGGAAAAGAAAAAAAGGAAAGAGAGAGAGAGCGCGCGCACGCGCACGCTCAAGCGCCCACAGGCAATGAAGTCTGCAACCTGAGGGAGGATTCAAAGGAAAAGGAAGGGCTCCCAGAAGACACGCTCAAGAACGTCCCCTGAACACGCCCACAGCCAGGGCAGTCCCCACCCAGGACACCAGCTGGCACCTCCTGGCATTTATTAGTCAAAGGAAAAACAAGTCTGTGGAGAAGTAACTAAAAAAGAAGCACCAATGAACAATTCTATAGAAAAACCTTAAAACGGCCAGGGGAGCTAGACCCTACCAGTATGAGTCAGTGGTTTTCATTTGGGCCTAACTTTCTAAGGATGATATTTCATGGTTTTACATCAACTTTTTAAACACGTTCAAAAAGGCAGGGGGTATTTTTATGAACCTGTGTACCTGGAAGCTAGTAGAATATTCTCTCAGACAATATGCTCCCCTTTCAGCCTGTGCCTTTAGCTCTCCAGCACCTCACAGAGGCAGGAACACGCAAGTGTGCCTTCGGCTCCTCTGCAACATGTCTGCCCGCCCAGCAGTGCACTTCACAGCCAGCACCGGCGACGCGCCAAGCACCTGTTACCTGTCTATGTGGTTTCCTGAGACGGGGGTGGGCTGGGACGAGAGGAGGTGCAGGAGGGGTGGGGACGCAGGGTGACATGGCAAGGTGCCCTACTTCACAGACTGAACAGGCAGAAGAAGGTTTGTTTCGGGAGGGGAGATCCTGGTCAGGACCAGGGAGCTTGTCAGGATAAAGTCTCAGCCTGTGACCTTGAGTAAAACACTTCCCTTCTTTCTATCTGATTTGCCCACCAGTAGGCCCCTTACTTCTCCCTGCTATAGAGATGAACTGAACAAGCGAGGGCAGAGAAAGGTATGCTGAAATGCCTACAGACGCCTCTGCGGGCGGAAGGGCCCCAGGGCTGCCCAGGGGCTCCGTCATTCCAGGCCTTTCTGCAGTGCCCGGAGAACCTCTGGGGAGTCCTTTCCTGTACAGCAGAGAACGGCACGACAGCGGTGGTGCTTCCCCCATGACATGGGGAGATACTGACCAGACAGTACCAGACAGCCACACTCGAGAGCAGGGGTGGTATCCGGAAATGCCTGACAGACATCTGCTCACATCTGGCCTGAAAAATAGGGCTGGGGGCACCTCAGAACCCTGCTCATCTTCTCAAGAGGCAGTAAGATGGGGGCCAGGGCCTCTCTATCCTGAGTCCCTTTGGGAACAGCTGTGTGACAGGAACAGAGATGATCTGGGTTCTAACCCCACATCTCTGACACAGCACGCAGAGCCAGACACAGAGAAACCACGGTGACAGCGGCTGGCAGCCCTCCACCTGGCTGCCACAAAGCCAGTGTCATCTCTGGATACTGGCTCCACCGTACAACAGTGGGGGTGCCTTCCTACTTCTGTGATTTCCCCCTCCCATACACCGACAGCTTTAAAGTGACACATTCTCCCTGGCCCTAGACTCTGCACTCAACAACACAGGGACAAAACTGGAAGAGAAATCTGACATCTGTTTCTGCCAACAGTGTGTGAAGTGGAAAAAGGTAACGTAGAGGCCAAGCTCTAAGTTATTTAGCAGAAAGGTTTTCAGAGAACCTTCTACACTAACCAAACAGGTAAGAGCAGAGGTGCAGGAAACACGAGGAGACTAGCCTGGAATGGAACGCTGGCTACGATCATGGAGAAAAAGGGCACATTTAAAGAAAGCCTCCAGCCGGGCGTGCTGGGGCGCACCTGTAGTCCCAGCTACTCGGGAGGCTGAGGCGGGAGGATCGCTTGAGCCCAGGAGTTGGAGGCTGCAGTGAGCTACGATGATGCCACTGTACTCCGGCCTGGGCAACAGAGCAAGACCCTGTCTCTAAAAAACAAAAACAAATAAATAAATAAAAATAAAGAAGGCCTCCATCACGGTCCATCTGCTGAGGGTGGGGATGAGAAGAGGGACAGCAATGGTGGACATGAAGACATGAAAGGACCGTTGCCAGCCGGCACCTGTGGGCCAGGGATGAGCAGTAGAGGCAGCAAGGTGGGCTTGCTGGCAGACAGACGGGGTCTTGTGTGAGGGGCCTGGGCGTGAAGCAGCGGAGCAGACAAGGAGAGCAGTGGGGCCTGAGCGGGAAGGCGGCTGGCCAGGGGCACACAGAGGCGGAGCTGCAACCCCTGCGCACCGTGCCATGGCCAGTAGATGGAGGCACCAGAGCCAGTGGCACCATTGCCTGGGGAATGCAGGGGACATGGGACAAGGGGTGGGATGAAATAAAGAACACAGGAGGGCCCCACAGGCCTCCTGAAGCAGCAGCGGGAAAGCAGAACAGCTGGTAACAGCGCCAGATTGCTCAGCAGGCAAAAGGAAACCACCCCTCCCCCACTGCCAGGCACAACCTGGGGCAGCAGGGATGACAGGGACCAGTGTCCTGGACTGGCCCCTCTCTCAGGCACCTGTCTGTCCTCTCCTGCTGCCTGGGTTGGTGGCTGGCAGCTGCAGGCAGAGGAACTGGACCAAAGCTGAATTGTTCACCTGTTCCCGGCCTACACCCTGACACCTCCAGCCACACTCTTGAATCCCCTCCTCTCTGCCAGCCCCCGCTCTGGGTGCCACGCTGCATGGCAGGTTCCCTGGGGCCAGCCGGGCCTGCTCCTCACTGGGGGCCTCTTTTTTGTCAGTGTGGGCCTTCCTGCCTGGGAAGCACACTCACCGTAGGTGAAGAAGCTCGGCAGATAGAGGACCTTCCTCCCCAGCACATTGGTCCCAAGGGTGGGGGGCATCGGCTCATGACCCACCTTCAGATGAACAAAGACAAACGAAGATAAAATTCTACTGGTGATTCAGTTGCACTGCTCCTCCTCCTTCCCAGGCCTCTAACTCATCTCCCAGAAATTCTCAGTCTGTTCCTGTTAATGTTTTCCCCTTCAAAACACACCAGAGATCTCACCAGCGTCCATCACATCAGCGATGTGTAATCTCCCAATGAACGGAAATGTCTAGTCACAGATACTACCCCAACCACAGTCCAAGTCACACCCATTCCCCAACATTCTTACCTTCCAATCCCAGATATGTCTAGTGTAGACATCACCATTTCTATGTACTTCAAACTCCACTCTCATAAATCTCAGTTAATTCTCACCTCCAGGTTAAAAACTGTATTCTAATCTCAATTCCAAATGTGGCAATACCAAAACACATCACACCCAAATCTCAGTCCCAAACTTCAGACAGCTCAGCCCTACGTTCAACCATTCCGAAGTCCATCCCAAACTCAAATTCCTTACCAAGTCTCCCGCAGGCCGCTCCCCATTTATCCCTCCCAGGCCCAGGCTCAGCACACCAATAGCTCCAATCACAGTCGTTCCTCAAGCAAATCCTCAACTGTGTTCTAATCTCAATCATCCTATATCCCTGTGACAAGATGACCCCCCTGATTTCTGCAACACCATTATAGTTCTTGCTGTCCAGATGCTCGTTATAACTAAGGTATTTGTTAAACCCATGAGTGGGAAAAGACCAAGCCATCCCTATCGATGTGAGGAGGTGGGGTCTCTGCTGAGGGGTGGGACCATTTGTTCCGCTGCCAAGCTGCCAATTAACCCGGGCAGGAGGCAGAGAGTCCTAGGAGACCAGCACCTAGGTGGGGAGGGAGAAGGCCCCACCGTCCCTTGGCAGGGGACCAGGACCCCAGCCCTATGTCCTCTAAGCAGGCCAGCGGGGTTCAGGGACCAGAAAAGTAGCTCCTTTGGATGTGGAAAAGGAAGGGGCCTGCAGCCGTAGGAGGGAGTAGAAATGGCAGGTTAGCATGCTCTACTTATAAACTGGATTAGTATGCTTCTAGTGCTTTTTTTGTGTTTTGTGGATATGATTCTGAGAGGCATAGCAGATTATTAATTGTAAATTTAAAAACTCCTCTATGATGAGGGGATTTTTTAAAAAAAGTTCTGGCCAAGGGGAGCCAAGGGAGGAAAGGGGTGAGTCGGCTGACCCAGGCAGTCAGCCCTCTGCTTCTAGACCTTTTCCCTTCTGGGTTAAAAACTTGAAGGCTCTGAGTGAAGTTTTCTTTTGATTTTGTTCTCTTAAATACAGGTAATATTCCCTTTCTACCTTCCACTCCAAGTCTCAGCTACTGCTCTTTTGCTGCCATAGTCACTATAATTTGGGAATCCTACTGATTCCCCCTTAAATCTCTGCCCTTTCACCCCACATCCCCATGGCTCCCAAATCTGTTGAATCTGTTTTCTTAAGCTCTACTCAGGTTATCAAAGGCACACTGGCCATAACTCAGCCCAATTCCTCTCACTTAAGTTTTAATTATTTGTTCCCAAGTCATGCTCACCCAATTTCATCCTCCAGTCTGTTAACCCAGACCTAACCACAGCTAACACCATGGCCTTCTATCAGATACTGGCAGGGCCAGTCCATCATCTTCAAGTCTCCAACTCCCAAACCTGACACCCACACTGCCCAATCTAAGGCACTGCATTCCTACTCACTTAATACAGACAACCACCAAATCTGTCACTGTACTCCCGCCCCACCCCCTCACAGTAATCTGCCTTTTTCTAAGATGTTTCTGATTCTCAGACTATACCCATTTAAGATCTCATCCTAAATTATGTTACATTCAGCACCAGCTGGGTTCAAATCTGATAGGCCACCTCTGTCACCCCAACTGGGCTCATCCATCCTCACCCAACCATCTACCCTTTGGTCTTCCTCATTGTCCGATTTCCTTTCCAAACCACCCTTATTTCAATTTTCTTTTCAAACCTATAAACCAAATCCACCATCTTCCAAATGATGAAGCCACTTCCCCATTTCCCTCACGCTGAGCCCACCCCTTCCTTGCTCCAGGATCCTCCATTCCACAAACCCTTCCACCTGCCACCCCCAAATCCCAGCCCTCACCCAGTCTCACTCCATCAGCTCCAGGACCCTCCACGTCTCAGGTACCACCAGTTCCAAAGCATCAATTTCTGTCCCAAACCTTCAAGCTCTATTGCTGTAAACACAACCCTAATCTTGTAAGAAAAGCAGCCGTCACTCTCAAATCACAACCAAAGGCCAGTCTTGGTCTCCACCTTCTCCCATCAGCCATTGTCCAGTCTCAGTAGCAATCAGGGTCTAGTCAAGAACCCTGACGTCTCTGACTGAATCTGCTCATTCCTTGTCATATTCCTGGTCAAACCTAAAAACCCATTAGCCCCATTCCTCAGAGCCCAGATTTCAACTGTATTTCTTATTCTTTTAGTCCATTTATAAGGACGGTAAAATCTGACACTCACTTGCCTCATCTCAAATCTAGAAATTGTGGATAAGTCTCCAACTCAGTCTTTACCTCCACTCCCCACTCTTCTAAATTGGAAACCTCTAGCCTACACTTAAGGTATCAGTTCAGGCCTTAAGGCCCCCATCCAAAGCGTTCCCTTCTCAGTCACACCCACTTAGTTCTGCCAAATGCACACCTCCACGCACACACCCCTTCCAGCCCAATCTCTCTCTCTCAAGCAGCACACTTCATCTGTACAGCATTGCTGGCCACCACCCAACATCCCAAGTGCCTATGCGTCCCTCCATTCCACAGACATCCCCACGTCCGTCTCAATTTCTGCTAGCCCCTACCTATCCTGCCACCTTATGTCTCCCCCGCCCCCTTCTGCCTAATTCCAATACTCCCACGCCCCTTCTCATCCCTCTCCTCACACAAGCACTGTGATTCCTGTCCCTACCTCCCGACCCCAACTAAGACTTCCATTTCTCCTCCAAATGCGTCATCCTCTTCCCCCTAAAACCCTCCCCCTCACTCCCCTCTCCAGACACATTACTGCCGCTCCCCTCCCCCAATGCGTGGCCCTATCCGTTCCCCTCTCGGCAAATGCGTCACCCCGTCCCCTCCTCCCACCAAATCTGTCGTCGCCATCAAATCCAGAGCCCCCATCGCCGGTAAACCGATAGCCCTTCTCTGCTAAATGTTTTGCTTTAGCACTCTCCCACCAAATTCCGTCACCATTAAATCCAATACCTCCATCCTCTCCGCCCCCAAGTCTGATGACCTTCCTTCCCTCTTAAATTTTTGTCTCCGGCGCCTATCTTTTGTCCCCCCAAAGACGTTTTAAATCCATCTATGCTAGATTCAGAGCACCTGTTCCCCTCTACCCCAAATATGTGTTCCTCACCTTCTAAACACTTGACCTTGGCCCCCCACCCATTCACCAAAACTTCTCGCCCCTCCCCCAATTCTGTTGCTTCTTCCCTCACCCCAAATCGGCTGCCCGGCCCTATCCCAAGTCCATCGCCCCCATTCCTTTTTCTCCCAAACCCACCTCCCCAGCCTATCACCCCCTCAAACTCCCCAAATCGCGAGTTCCTTCCACCTTCTCCCAAATCTGTTGCTCCAACCCCTTCGTCCCCCTCCAGCCCCCGAAACCCGCTGTCCCCGCCCCTCTCCCCAAATCCGTCGCCATTGACTCCTCTGCCCCAATCCTCCTCCAGATCCTAGTCTGTCACCTTCATAGCAGCCTCCCATCTCCTTACGGCGCCCCTAGTCCCCCACCTGGATGAGCAGCTTCACGTAGAGCAGCGGGTGGCTGAGCGCCGTCACACCCGCGCCCAGGGCCACGAAAAGAGCCTCCGTGGTCGGGGCGTTGTCCCCGGAGCCCAAGCCCCCGTTCGCGCTGTCCATCCTGCGGGCCGAGGGCTGCGCCGCGGGCCGAGGGTGGCGCGGGTGCGCGCGGTGCGCGGGCGGCGGATCGCGAGCCCGGGCCTCGACTCCCGCTGCCGCTCCGCCGCGAGCTCCGGCGCCAGCTCCGGCTCCCGCCATCCCCGCGGCCCCGCCGCGAGCCCAAGGAGCCACTTCCGGGTCCGAGGCCCCCATGGCGCCGGGCGGCGAGGTCACTCCCCGTCACGTGACGGGGAAGCCACGCCCCTAGGGCGTCAGGGGCGGGGCCGGAGCGCGCCACTTGAGAGCGCGGGGGAGCCGGGGAGAGGGGTGCCGCGGGCGGTGAGCGCCGGGTGTGGCTGGCGCGGGGGGCCCGGGTCTGACGGGACGCCGGGCTGCGGACCTGGGGCCGGTGGTCGCGGGTGGCCCGGGCCGGGGGATCACGAGCTGTGGAGGCCGCCGCAGTCCCAGGCGCTCCCCCGGGAGTTCCAGAGGGCGGCGGGGGTGGGGTTCGGCGGCGCCGGCAACCTACTGTCCCCGATATGGTCTGTGGCGCTCCCAAGCCCCGTCCCTGGCTTCGGGAGTTTTCTCCGCAGTTCTGGGCCCGCCCCTTTGCGGCCCGGAGCCCAGTCACCGAGGCCTGCGAGGAGCTCTGCGCGAGCTGGGCCTCCAGCGGTGTCCGGTGCCAAGAATGCCCTCCCCCCGGACGTCCCCTCGGCGACGGTGCCCCCGCGCCGCTGAGCCTTTGCGCTCCTCTCTTAGAGCCCGTGCTTGTAAAATTTGTTTTGCGGTAAGGAAATTGAGTATCTCCCTCGCTAGATCGTGAAGTTTTTCATAAGTCCTTCGACAGGAGCACACGCAGGCACTGCGCTAGGCCCCTATGTTTAATCCTCAGTTAATGAAAGTGAGTAATAATAACTAGCCCTTAAATTGCAGTTACTATTTCGTTTACACGCGTTAGCTCAAGTATAATCCTCACAACAACCCTCTGAGCTACAGCAAGGGCCCTATTCGTGTTTGTAAAGTGCCCTACCCCTGCAAACACCTACAGCAGTGCCCTGCTTGTGTGGGAGTTCTCAATAAAAGTTTTTGTTTGAACGGATCCTAGAGTCTGCAGGGAGGGACACAGCAGTGAGGAAACCTGGTCCCTTTGGCTGTACTTACCCTGTTGCCAGGTCATTGTGAGCAATGTTTTTAGACATCTGCCTTCTGATCACTTTTACTATTAGTTCAGGTTTCCCCCAGTGTCCTTGCTGAATCCCCTCCTGCCTTACCCCCTAAATAACTACCTCCCCGCTTCCCCACTACCGTCAACAAACACCCTATACACTTTCCACGTTCAAAACATACCAGTCTCCCTTCCTCCTTCCCTCACTTTAGCCTCCCTAATCCTGGCTTGTCCAGGTGGAATCACTTGCAAAATCTTCTAGCCCTTTCAGCTTGCTCTGTTTTCTCCATGAAACACAAATTTAATCAAACCTCCCACCCTCCCCCAGGATCGTTTTAAATGACTTCCTTTTGATTTAGTTCCTGATTTAGTTTTCTCAGTCAAGTTCACAGTGCCATTCTAACTCTTCACCCAGAAGAGGTCAAGGGTTTCTAGCTTGGGGGGGGCGGCTGGGGAGGGGGATGGTTTACTTCACCTTCCTTCTGAAACTTCCTCACATAAATCTTTTCCTTCTCTAGGCTTTTCCTCCCCATTTTTCTCCCGCTGTCTGTTTTTCCTTCTGAACTTGACTGTTCACCTTTAAGCCTTGTACTCTGTCTTACATGGTCACCTGACGTTTTGTGTATGCTATATTTGGCCCTTTCAAACTGTGGTTCCATGTAAGGCAGCTACATTGTATTGGTTTGTATTATTTTCTATCTTCCCCAGCACCAAATAGAGGGACATACATGCTGTAATGTTCAGTAAATTGTTTCTAAGTGATTGAACAATTTTCCTAAGCAAAGAAATTAAAGGAAAAATAGATCACTTAAAGGAGTTAGACCCCTGGGGTACCAAGCAGAAGCAAATGTAAAACTGCAGTTGCTCTGCGGTTGCTCATTTCTCTAGAAACAGCCTACCCACTGAAGGAAACATGAGAATTGGAGTCAAAGGTGGCTAGCTCTGAATCCTGGCCCTGAAAACCTCTGAGCCTCTATTCGTGCAGATACACAATAAGACCTAAGGTTAAAGGATGTGACAAAGTGGCAGAGCCACCACTCAATACATGCTGCCTAAAAGGTGAAAAGTTGCCAAAACGTCCAGGGGAGAGATTCATCTTTGAGAATTTCCTCCATGGATTGCTTTGAATATTTTCCCTACCTCCCATCACTCCCTTCTTTGTGGATAGTTCTTCATTTGTACAACCCAACTCGTTTCTGCACAAGGCAGGTTGTTTAACTTGTAGGCATGGAACCACTTCTGTCCAAACAGTAATAGGGGCTTCTTACTAGCTGGTGACAGCCCCAGCAGGTTCTACCCCAGGGGATATTCTGAGTTAAGGGAGCAGGGGACTATGCTGAGGTAGAGCCACTCAATTCAGAAAACACCTCTTATCCGTGTTGTACTAAAAGAAAGTACATTATAACTGTGATCATCTCAGCAGTTCTGGTATATCATGCAGGTCACCAGAAGTGTAGTGGCATGAGAATTGCTAAGCCTTGTGGGGGAAACATGGAAAACAGCTTTGGAACTAAGAGGCCCCAGGCTTTGGGATGAAACTTTTGAGAGAAAATAGGGGAAGTGGGGGCCTTTAAACTCTGGGGAGACTAGGTATGTCACAGTGAGTCCAATACTGCCCCCAAAACAAAAAGGATCAAATGCCTAGTTTGTGCTCTGCTTCATCATTCTCTTGGTGGAGAAAGGCAAGTCCACCTAAATCCCTTGTGACCCACTGTCTGTCCCAAGAGGTGGGAAGAAGTTTTCTTCTCCAGCATCAATCAGTAAACATCAAATTTTAATGGGCCCTTGCCTAGAGTTGGGGTGAGTTTCAGGATTAAGATTATATCAGGACTGTTCATTCCAAGGGAGACTACTCAGGGATAAAAATGAATGAACTATTGGTATGGGCAAGGACATGGATGAGTCTCAAAAACATTATTCTGAGTGAAATAATCCAGACACAAAAGAGCACCTGCTGTGTGATTCCATTTATGTGAAGGTCTAAAACAGGCAAAATTAATCATCAGGATAGAAATCAGAGCAGTGGTTGCCTATGGTGGAGGATTGTCTGGAGAGGGGTGTGAGGAACATTCTGGAGGGACGGAAACGCTCCTCATCTGGATTGGGGTGGTAGTTACATGATGTATGTCATAGTAAAAGCTCATCAAACAGTACTCTTAAAATCTGGGCATCTTATTGTATGAACATTATTCTTTAATTAAGGGAAATATTTCAACCCTGAGTCCTCTTAGTGGGTACCTAGGGGTATTACAGAGAAGGAGCTGTCAAAATGTCCACACATTCATGTGAATTCTTATGTAACTAGAAAAATGAAACTACTCTCTTCTCCCCTGCATCCCTACCACTCCTTGGCAGTCTGAATCCTTACAGCAGTGGTGTGCTGCTAAGCCTTTAACAACGGGCTCTCTAGGGGAAAAAAGTTCTGGTTTATACACTTGTAGATTCATGTGGTGTAAATATTCTTGCTGTGGCTGATTTCAGGCTGCTAATGTGATGTCACAGAACGTGGAGCTGGGAAGAGATGGGCGCAATTGATTTTCACAGGCCAGTGTGAGCCAACTCCAGCACATCACTGTGATGCCTTTATTTCAAAGACAGAGCTGAGGAAGCAGCCCTTAAACAGTGTATGGATCCGGAGCGAATAGCCTTTTCCTATTAGTTTGAATGTTAAGGATGACGGGAAGGAACTGACACTGCTCTAAAGTGATAATATGGAATACTGACCCCACTACGAGTGGGGTTGGCCTGGTAAGATATGGCAATTTGGGAACTGTAAAACTGAGCTTAGCAACCTATTGGCATCATCAGGATTTTTAAGTGAAAATATAGGTTATTTCATTTAAAATTCATTATTCCTAATTTCTCTTGGGAAGAACAAAGAAGAAAATCTGGCACCACAGGGCCTGCATCGTCTCCTGGCAACAACAGGTCACAACAGGGTCAAAGCTGCTCTAATAAGAAGGGCGTGGAATCCCCACCCGTAATATCCATGTCGTAGCAAGACACCTGCTGCAACCAGTTATATTACCTGTGTGGTTCTAATCAGCATTTGAGTTTGTGTAAGTCTTGGTTTAGGCTGTGCCAACTCTGAGAACCAGTTTGTGTGTGTGTGTGTGTGTGTGTGAACAGTTAACTTCTGGGTGAGCTGAAGAATATCCTCCCACACGCATAATTCCCCCAGAGGGAGGAACCAGATTTGGCATCTTGGGATACTCATGCTCACTCTGGGTGCTCAGTGGGACTTGGGACACCAAGGGCCATCACCACCCAGGGCACTGTCTGGACCTCTGATTCCTAAAATCCGGGCTGAACATTAGAATCACCACGGAGGGTTTTAAAAAAGCTCAGCCCTCAGCCTGGAGGATTGACTAAGAATCTCTGAGGATGGGGTCTTGAATTAGAATGTTTTAGCAAAGCTCTCTAGATGATTCCAATGTGTAGGAGGGTTGGGAACCACTATTCCTGATGGAAAACCATGGAACGCTCAGAGGTAAGGGTGGAGTGGCCAGGAGGCTAGCTTACATCCTTGTGGAGGGGGTGGGTGTCTCCTGGTTGGGGGAGTTACAGAAGCACAAAGAGAGACGAAGGAGACTAAAAAGACTGAAGAGACTAAGCCTTTTTTTTTTTTTTTTTTAGGAAGGCACCATTTCAGGTGCATTTTTCTTGGGCTAAGGAAGAGTCATATCAAGTTTTAAGTTCTTTTCCCTCTCTGGGTTGTAATTCCTGCTTCTAATAAGGGCACGGGGTAAGAAGGGGAGTGTGGCTTGCCATGCCCTAGCCCCTGCTGGGTACCAGGTGGAAGCTGTGTCTTGTCCGGGAGACTTGGGCCTGGAGTTCCAGTAGGAGCCGGAGGCAGAATGAGCCCTGGCCCACAGTGGGTGTCAGGGAGCTTCTGCCCTGTGAGAGCTCTGGAGGGACAGAAAGTAAAATGTCCTCTTGATTCCTTCAGCCAGTATTTACTGAGTACTGATCGTGTGCCAAGAACTTGTGTAGATGCTGGGGACAGAGCAGTGAGCAAAACAGAAATGCCTGCCCTCGCAGAGCTGACGTTCTAGTGGAGAGACAGACAACTGATGTAATAAATAAATGGGCATCTCAGGAAGTGATAAATGAGAAAGATAAAGCAGGAGAGGGGACCAGGCGTGTGTGGGGGTAAGGAAAGTCCTTGTGAGAGGTGACATTTAAGCAAAGATTTTCAGGAGGCCAGAGGGTGAGCCAACAGATACCTGGAGGAAGAGCATTCTAACCGAGAGGAATAACAAGTGCAAAGCCCCTAGGTGGGAGTTTAGCAGTGGGAGGCAAAGAGGAAGTAAGCGAGGGGAGAGAGGCTGAAATGAGGTCAGGGAGCGGGGCCTTGTGGGCTGTTGGACTACAAGGACTACCGTAGAGTCTGCTATGATGCCCAGTGAGACATAAATTAAACATATCCCTGATGGAGGCTAGAGGAAGGGACCCTCGAAAAGAGGCGGAAAGTGAGGCAAGAGTAGTGGACTTCCAGCCAGATTTCTTCCTGATTTGCCCTGCGGGGGACTGGGAGTGTGGTCAGGAGGGAGGCGGCTCACTCACGCTGGAGCACTGAGGCCCCAGAGGGCGGACGACTGAGCAGCCCTGGTCAGCCCTGGGGGGCTGGGTCCTGAGTGGGGGTGGGGGAACAGGAGCTTGCCAGGACCCCTCAGGGGGAAGACCAGGGCAGGCAGGAGGAGGAAAGGGAAACTTCCACAGCCCCTTCCTACGTGCTGGAATGTCCTGCTCCCGATTCAGGACAGATTTGTCGAGGGCCTACTGTGTGCCAGGCACTGTGCTAACTTCTGGGGACACAGAGACAAATAAGCCAAGGTCCTGCCCTTTCAGGATTTGTAAGGACTATGGCCTCATTTGGGATTTGAATGTCATTGTCATTGTTTCCCAAGTTCCTAGTACAGGGGCTATTTTTTGAGAGGAAAGAAGGAAGGAAGAAATCTGGTGGGCAGAAAGGAAAAAATCCTGCAGCTGTTTGGTGGGAGACATGGGCTTTCAGAGGGCTGATGTGTGGCTGGTTACATAATAGCTCTCCTGGAAGTATGTAGAAGAGGAGCTTAGTGACAAAGAAGGTACATGAATGCTGGCAGCGCAGGCAGAGACTAACTCATGCTGTTGTGTGGGAAGAGAGCGCAGAGGTAGCTCAGGTCGGGGAGTGGGTGGTGGGAGAAAGGTCGCCTGTGGGCAGGGCAGCTGGCGGCACAGGAACAATTTGTCCCCTTTCTCCGCTTGGAGACCTGTCGATGCTCTCCAAGCCACTCATGTGTCCTCGTGAGCTGCTGTGGAGAACCCAGCAGTCAGGCTCTCAGGAAAGGCCAGTGGCTGTCTGGGAATAAAAGGAGGCCGACCTGGGGGCGAGGGCCCCACATGCTGGCGGTGTGCTGGCACGCAGGGCACCTTCTCAGGCACGGCCTGGCACCACGCCTGGGCTCTGGCCTGGCCTTGCCGGCTCCCTTCTGGAGCCTCCCTGAGCAGCCCCGGCCCTGGCTCTGCCAGGCCCCCTGTCCTGCCCTAGAAACACAGTCCCTCCCTCTGCGGGCTGCAGCCCCCCAGGGGCATGTCTCATGCCCGCTGGATCTCTGTCTGCTTTCCCAGGGCGCCTCCCCAGGCCCCACCTGATCCCTGCCTCTGGTGACCTTGAGTCCTTCCTGAATAGTGGGGCTGGTGCCAGGGCCTGGCACAGCCTTGCCCAATCCCTGAGAATGCCGGCGCTGAAACTAGATAGTTCACACACCAAAGAAGAAAGAGCTGTTTATGTTCTTCGCTGACGTCCTCCAGCCACCCGCGTCAGGACCGACACCATTCGCTGTCGGCCTTTGCTGTTTTCGGCCCTCGGAGCAGCCCCTGCACCTGGCGCGGCTGGGCTGGGCTGGCCGTGACGCGCACACCTGAGGGTGACTCTGCCTCCCGGCACTCCTGGGGCCTGGCGCCCGCCTGCGGGAGGGGCAGTGAAGGGGCAGCCGGCAGCAGGAAGCCCTCCCAGAAGAAAGCCTCAGTGCCTGGCGGAGTTTCGGCCAGAGGGACAGAGCGGAAACATTCTGGCTGCTTGGGGGAGGGAACAGGCGGGACGAGTCTCCAAGGAAGGCTGGCTTTTCAGCTTCCTCCCTCCCCCGCCACAGACTGGCTGCACAGAGTGCCCACCCCTTCCAGTGGCGCTGGCGGGGTGGCCTCTGCCCACCACGTGACTCCCCAACAGCGCCCCCACCAGGGCCATCCACAGACAGGTTGGGCTCGGGCAGGAGGAGGGGATTAGGTGGGGTGGGGAGCGGACAAGGGCTGTAGCAGCCACCGGAGCAGGTTTCAGTGGCTGCCCACACATCGTCCCTGGAGCCACATCATCCCTCCTCACAGGCCTGTCTGTCACAGGCCATTAAGCCCTCGGCAGGTGCTATGTGCTCGGCTGAGGCTGGGGCTGGTGGGGGGTGAGGGGGATCCTGGGAACATGCCAGCCTGTCCCCTCCCAGGTCTTGTCTCCTTGAGGATAAATGCTCCTCTAGGGAGTCCTCACTCTCCCCTGAAAAAGCTACACCATCACGAACCCCTGGAGATTTCCTACACACACACACACACACACACACACACACACACACACGCATGCACGCACACACACATTCACAGCCCCCCAATCCTAAATTCTGACACTTCCTCCCTGGCAGTCCCCAAATGCTCTCTGCTGCCCCAAAGCTACCCCAAGACGTTATTTCGGTGGCCCAATCTGCACACAAAGCCCCGTCTGCATCCCTGGGCAAAGCTTCCTCGCCAGCCAGGCGCTGCCCAGCCCTGCAGATCCTGCTCAGGCCTCCTTCCCACCCTCCTTCCCCTTTCTGGGCTGCAGGGAACTGAACTTTTCCATCCTCCCTGAAGCTTGAAAGCAGAGAAGAAGAGAGAAAAGCAAGAGGCTTATCCATGCCAAGGACCCCTAGAGCCCTGAAATGGAGACATTGCCCCACCTGGAGGGAGATCTGTTCACAACCACCAGATCAGGGGCTCCCCTTAGCTCACAAGCGCCCCCGCACGGCAGACGCGGCCTGCCAGAGCCAGGCTCCTGGGCCCCTTCAGCGGCGTGTTCCACCATTCCTGAGATGTGCAAGGCCTGCTCTTCCCAGTCTAGCCGTGGTCTCTCAAGCCTACACCCCTTTGCACATGCTGTTCCTTCTGGTGTGAATGCCCTTTCCTGTCTTGTCCACCTGAGAGTTGACTCATCCTTCATCCTTCAAGGGCATCTCTGCCAGGAAGCCTTTTGATGACCCTTCTTTGGGTGTTCATAACTCCCTTGTTCAAAGCACATGTCACATTGTATTTTAGTGGTTAACAGGCCCATCTTCCTTATTAGAGTTAGTGCTAAGGGCGGGGGACTGCGTTTAATCCACAACCTCTTACATAGTGCTGACACATAGTAGATGCTCAAGAGATACTTGTCTGTTGAATGCATGATGTCATGAATGGGGCAGAAAAGGTAAACAGAGAGGAACATACCAGGTCTCTAAGGAAGGAAAGGAATGTCCAGCAGTGGATATCAAGGAAGGCTTCCTGGAGGAGGTGAATGGGTAGAGACCCTCTAGGCAAAGGGAAATGACTGGTCAAGGCAGGGAGGAGCCATAGCAAAGGGCTTCTCTCAGGAATAAGAGTGCTAGCAGCCCATGCTCACTGAGGGCCCACTTTGTACCAGGCCTTACTCTAGGCCCTTACACATATTATTATCCCACTTAATCGTCATAACCGAGGCTGGCACTATAATTATCCCCATTTCACAGATGAGGAAAGTGAAGTTCAATTAGTGGCCCAAGGTGTTACAGAGAATTAGAACGAGGAATGACACAGAATACAGGATTTGACCTCATATGATTGGGTGAGGGTTAATACCCTAAGTCTAGAGTAAACATGGCAGACAGTGGGGACGGGAGGCCACATGTGAAGTGCGGAGAGCAAGGATGAACTGAACCAGTGGGGAAGAGGTGAGACTCTGGAGGATAGACAGGCTGCCACCTCTAAGCCACCAACTTTGATGACACTGGGGACCTACAGAGGAAGCCTGTGCCCTTTGTCCTAGAGCTAAACACACACCTGACCCAGGAGCTGCACAAGCTGAAAAGGAAGGAGATCAGTGGAGAATCCACCAACCCCCATCAGTGTGTACAAGCCGCACAGGGCCAGAGCCCTGCGCCAACCTCAGGAACAAAACACAGCTGCTTCGTCCTCTCCTGCAGCCATAGCCAACTCTAGCCCAGACCGTGCAGGCCAGGGGCTTCCGGGCCTGGGGCTCAGCTTAGCTCAGCTGACACAGCACAGAGCCCGCACTCTGGGTCACACAGCCAGTACCTGGTGGGCCTGGATCCCAACCCGAACTGGGTCTGTGCAGGGGAGAAGTGGCCAGGAAACGTTGACCGGGAGGGTCTTGGATGGCTGCCCCAATGAGTTTGGGGTGGGTTCTGTGGGATAAGGGTGCTGGTTTCAGAGACCGTGTGTGGAGTTGGAAGTGAAGGTGGGACATCTACCTGGCGACGACCTGAAGGTATTGCTGGGTGGCGGGGCAGGAAGAGGTGCTGGTGGGACCTCTGGGATGAGTTCTGAATTGGGTGGTGGAGGTACGTGTAAACGAGACCAGGAGGCCTGGGCTCGGCTCAGGGGATGCCTGCAGGTGTAGGTGAGAAACTTTAGGCAGAAAGGCTGGCAGACTGTGAGAGGCCAAGGTCAGGGTGGAGGGGGCCGGGGGAGGGAGAGCCAGGGAAGATGAGTGGAGATTGTTTTGGGGGTGTGGGCATCCTGGCCCCTCCTTCCTGGGCAGATGCAGCTCTGATGGTACCTGTGCCATGTGCAGGGGTGGGGTGGTGGAGGGCCTCTCCCCGTTGTTCAGGCCCAGACCCTACTCTGGATGCTGAAGGCACAGGCAGCTGAGGGGTGGGACTTGGGGTGTGACGTGTGTCCGTTCCACACGCCTTCTGAGGTCATACTGTGTGCGCAACAGGTGGCAGGGCTGGGGACTGGCCAGGAAGCACACATGCCCAGGGTCTGCCCGCACGGAGGAGGCTGGGCACTGTGGTCACGCCAAAAAGAGAGGCTCCCTCTTCCAAACCAGGGAAGATGCCCAGAAAGGAGTGGCATTAAGGATGAATCTCATTGAGCCTCTAGATCTAACCACCGACAGGAAATTCAGAGGACAGCCTTGCAACAGGACCACAGGACTAGCCACCCAGCGTCCTCGTCGACTGTATTGGATGGGAAAACAGAAAGAACGAGGGTGGACTTGTGGGTGAAAAGTGAGTTAATGTGATAGCTCGTTGGAATGTGTGGACCTTATTTGGATCTTGATTTTTAAAAATTATGACATTTATGAGGAATTAGCACTTTGAACGCTTTCTGGATATTTAATTATATCAGGGATTATATCATTAAATATCTCTAGGGGTATGATGATAATAGTAATATTTCATGTGTACATACACACATGTAATATAACATATAAAACAATATTACTATTATAAATGCATATGCATACATGTACATTTGTGTGTGTATACATATACATTTATTAAAGAGTCTTCATCTTTTAGATACACAGTGAAATATTTGTGGGTGAAATCGTCTGACCTCTGGGATTTTCTTCACAATGGTATGGAAAGGGACAGCAGATGTGGCCGCCGCTGGGACAGGGGACTGGCTGTGAGTTGAGGGTTATTGGGTCTGGTTTATGGGTTTATAGAGGTGCATTACACTGTTCTGTCTACTTCTGCATATGTTCCAAATTCTTCATAATAAAAAGTAAAAACAAACCAAGGAAGTGAGGAGGATTGGTGAGATTCAGGGCTGGGGCAGGCCTGGCATCTTGGGGAAGAAACAGCTCAGGCGGAGCTGAGAGGGAGTGCGGCTGCCGGGCGTGTCAGGTCCCCGGGGTTCACAGTTGCTGGGGCGTGAAGCTGTGCCAGGCGCTTCGGGTACCAGGATGACTAAGGCTCAGTCCCTACACTCCAGGACAAAGAATGGTCTCAGTGGAGAGCCCTGAAGGGCCTGCAAGGCATGAACGAGAGGAACAGAGGCAGTGGCCATTTGTTCTGGAAGGGCTGGGAGGCCAGGGCGCACAGCAGGCATCAGGCAGAGACGACCCAGCATGCCAGGGGCAGGGAAGCCTGAAGAGGGAGCAGCAAGAGTGTGGTCCTCTGGGCTCCCGACAAGTCTTTGCTGGAATTGTAGGACACCCACCCACTTTGCTCTGGAAATCTGACTTCTCTTGTATTCTTCCTGGGTGACCTTAGGCAAGTTATTTAACTTCTCTGATCCTCAGTTTCTTCTTGTTTAAAGTGGGGATAGAAATAGGACCCATCTCATAAGGTTATTATTATAGGATTAAATAAGAAAATACTCAACTGGGTGCGGTGGCTCACGCCTGTAATCCTAGCACTCTGGGAGGCCGAGGCAGGAATATCGCTTGAGCTCAGGAGTTCGAGACCAGCCTGAGCAAGAGCGAGGCCCTGTCTCTACTAAAAATAGAAAACTTAGCTGTAAGTGGTGGTGCATGCCTGTAGTCCCAGCTGCTCGGGAGGCTGAGGCAGGAGGATCGCTTGAGTCCAGGAGTTGGAGGTTGCTGTGAGCTGTGATGACACCACTGCACTCTAGCCAGGGTGACAGAGTGAGACTCTGTCTCAAAAAAAAAAAAAAAAAAGAAAAGAAAAGAAAAAGAAAAAAAAAGAAAAAACTCATAAAGCATCAAAAAGAGTGTGCATTAGCTATTACTGTCATCAGAGTTTCAGGGAGGAAGCTGCCCTCCCTTGGGGCAACCTGCCACCCTTACTAGGTTTGTGATCTATTTTTAATAAAAGAAGTTGTTTACTCGCTGCCATGAGCAGGGGCAGATGCAGAAAAGAGTTGCTGAGAAAGGGACCGAATAAAAGCCACTGGATCTTATGAGGGAGAAAGTGTGGTTGGCCGGGCCAGTCAGGACAAGAAGCCAGCCAGGAGCCTGGCTCCAGAAACCACCTCTGTGCCCTGTTCCCTGCCCAGGATAGCTTCTGGATCCAGGGGTCTACATGCCTGAAAATGCAGCCCCCTTGTGGGAGGGTGGGGCCTGACAGGCTCCTCCCCCCCGTGGGGAGCACTGACTGGCCTTTGTCCTTTAGGGCTGTGGCTCTGGGACCACTTCCCCTTTCCTCACTCTGAAGCCAGGAGCCAGCCTGCTCAGTCCTCGGGAAAGGTGGGAGCAGATTCCAGGAGGACCTAGCCCATCTGTGTTCCCAAGTTAGGGTGGCCGAGTGTGCCAGCCGGAGCCCTCCGTCCCTGCATCGGGGGTGGCTGAGGATCACCTGGAGGCCTGCAGGATGGAGGGGGCGAGTGAGGAGAAGCTGGCATCTGTGTCCAACCTGGTGACTGTGTTTGAGAACAGCAGGTATGGGGTGGCTAGGGTGGGAAGGGTCACCATGGTGGGCTGGCAGCCTCCCCCACCCCCACTGCCCACCCCGGCCCCTCTGGCAGCTCAGACCTTCCCTGCCTGCAGGCTGAGGCACGGGGCCAGGGCCCCCTTGGGCCCCACAGTGAGCTGTCCCCTCCCTGGCCCTGCCCTGGATGCCACTCCCTGTCTGGGCAGCACCCACAACCCTTGGTCCTGGGTTCCTTGGAGCATAGGAGAGTGTCACTGGGGCACCGGGAGCTGGGCAGGGTGAGAGTACCAGCATGCGTTGGGGAGTGCAGACATGTGCGGCTCTGAGTAAGCATGGGCACATCAGATGCAGTGCTGGGCTGCAGTCTCCACCCAGTGCCCCCAGCACCTGGAGGAAAGAGTAGCTAATACTTACCAAGCATTTACAGTAGGATAACCATATCATTTATCACTTAAAGAGGATGTGGTTCAAAGTGAAAGTGAATGCCAAGAAAATTGGGTGAGTAGGGGACAGCAGGTAAAGCTGGGACTGTATCAGGCAAACCCAGATGCGTGGTCAGCTCTAAGTTCACTTCATTACTTATTTCATTTAATCATTCAAACACTGAACGGGGGTAGGTTCTATCCCCATCTTACAGATGAGGAAATGGAGACAGAGAGATAAAGATGCCAAGTGCTGTAAGTTCATGTGCTTTGAGGCAGCGTTGGGGCTTTTGTCTGAAGGGAAAAGGCTGGACCAGATGTGTGGAGGCCGCCGGGGGCCCTGGCAGGTGTGAGTGTGTGTGTGCACGTGTGCAACAATAACCCACACGGCGGGCATTGCTTAAGCCCAGGAGCCCAGGGCTGTGTTAGGGACGGTGTGTAGGGTTCTCTGGACGTAGGCTCTGAGATAGAGATTTGCCTCGGGAGGTTTATTGGTGAGAGCTTTTGGGGACAACAGCTGTGCGGGTGCATGAAGCAGGGCTGGGCAGAGGCCTCAGCCTGTCCCAGGGAGCTCTGGAGCCGAGGTGTCCCTTAGTTGTTTGAACAGAGGCGAAGAGCTGGATGTTTGTACCTCCATGTGGACTCATCATTAGACTTTGGGCAAGTTGATTCTCTTCCAGGGAGAGCAATTTCCAGAGAGGAACTCAGCCAATAACCTTCGACCCATTAGCCACCAACACTATTATACCAGCAGCGGGGGGAGGGGCAGAGTGCCTCTGTCCTGAAAAGGGATGTGGGCAGCACTGCCCAGCATCCTGTAGGGGCTGTAGAGGATGCAGGCGAAGGATTTCTGTCTGTGGATGCTAAGCTCGTGGGATAACCATTGATGCAAAGTCACGGGCAATGGGTGTCCTTGGAAAGGCCCAGATGCTGTGGTTTTCTTTTTTTTTTTTTTTTTGAGACAGAGTCTCGCTCTGTTGCCTGGGTTGGAGTGAGTGTCATGGCGTCAGCCTAGCTCACAGCAACCTCAAACTCCTGGGCTTAAGGGATCCTACTGCCTCAGCCTCCCGAGTAGCTGGGACTACAGGCATGTGCCACCATGCCCGGCTAATTTTTGTATATATATTTTTAGTTGGCCAGATCATTTCTTTCTATTTTTAGTAGAGACGGGGTCTCACTCTTGCTCAGGCTGGTCTCGAACTCCTGACCTCGAGCGATCCACCCGCCTCGGCCTCCCAGAGTGCTAGGATTACAGGCGTGAGCCACCACGCCTGGCCCCAGATGCTGTGTTGAAGGCACTTAGGACAGACAAAGCCTCCGGTGCCCTTCGAGGTGAAGGTGGTAGAGATGTGCACCTAGAAGGACAGTTCAACTTCCTGAGCTGGGTGACTTTACCCTGCCTCTCCCAAGGTCTTGGCCAAGCTTGTCCTATTCAGCACCGAGGACAGCTCTCAGGTGCTGCCTTCCTGACCCACCATCCCCCTGGGTGTGGGGCAGTGGCACCCCCTCATTCAGCACGCAAGGCAAGGAGTAGGCGCACTCTGGTGGAGGCCCTGGGCATGCTGTGCTCTGTCCAGGCAACGCCCCCGGCGGGACTGGGCAACCCCTCGACCACAGTGAGGTCAGAGCGAGTGTTGTCGGGAGAGTGAGAGCCACCCCTTATGGAATGGGGAGCCCCATGACAGCTGCCTTGGCCTGGGCTTCCTTGTGAGGTCTCCAGGAGCTTAGCTGATCTGAAACTGGGGGGCGATGAGGAAACAGAAGCTGGCCTGGGGCACTGAGGGAGAAATGCAGAAGCTGAAGCCAAATGTAGAACAAGAAGTGTGAGATCAGCTGTTCCTGTGAGCTGCAGTCCTGTGGGCTGAGGAACTGAGGACTGGGGTGCTGGGGGGGGGGGGGCGGTGGGAGAGCCTGGAAGTAGCAGCCCAGCACTGTGTCTCTTTCTGCCACGAACCGACTGTGTGACTCGGGGCAAGTCACTTTGACCTTCTGGACCCGTTTCTCCTGCGCTCAGATGGAGGTGGATAGTCTAGCGGAAGGCTCAGGAGCTGGTTTGATTAGAATCCCACCTCTGCCACTTCTAAGCTGCAAGTGCCTTGTCCTCTCTGTATCTCAGTTTCCTTGGCTGCAAAATGGGGGTAGCAGAAACCTTTCTCATTGAGTCTGGAGATTTTGTACCTGGCCAGCTCTCTGTTTCCCAGCCTGTCTTTCTCATGAGGATGCCTGTCCCACACTGTCACCACACGCCTTTCCACACCAGCCCAAATCGTTGGATATATTCAGTGAGGGTGGCCTCTGTTACCTAAAGAATTCAACAGGCTTGCAGACCCAGTACACAGGGTGACAAAGCTGCCCTATAAAGGCCCCTCCCCGGGAGAACAAGGCATCTGCTCCCGAGCTGGCTTATTCTCCTGCTGGAGGTGTGGCAAGAGTGGCTCCTGCTGAAAAGCCCCGGCTTTAGCAGCTCTGCTCTCGCTTTAGATTGTCCTGCGGCTCCCACCTTCCCTCAACATAGTGGTTACTGATGCAGAAACTAAATCAGGGGTGAGGTCCAAAGGTGAGGGTGATCTGGAAGGAGCCACTTGTGGAGCCACTTGTGCTGGAGGGGCTCCTGGAAGGGTCTGCATTTTAAACAGGGAAGTATGCAGTTCCCTAGAGAATAAAATACAGTCCCTGCTGACTCATTTTGAAGACTGGAGTGCCCTCCACAAAAGGCGCTGGGAAAGAAGTAGAAGTCTTGCTTAGCAAGTTCCTGCCGAGAGCGGGCTCTCAAGGGCCCCTGCACGCGAGGTATTCACATCAATCACCCCAAATCCCCGCCGGGACGTGCTGCTATTCTCCCCGTTCTCCAGACAGGAAACGCAAAGATCTGTTCTGTTCTCAGGACCCCGGGGGCAGTGCCCAAAGCCCACAGGCCTCCCCAGTCCCCAGGGCCATGGGAGAAGGTGGACGTTGGGGAGGCCCTGGAGCCCGGGCCCAGGACGGTCAGCAGGAGGTACCTGAGCTCCCTGAAGAACAAGCTGTCCAGCGGGGCCTGGAGGAAATCTTGCCACCCTGGGACCTGCCCCGCGCCAGGGACACAGGTGCCTGAGGGCTGGGGCAGAAGTGGGGAGCTGGCAGGGGCGGGGGGAGGGTGCTTCCCACCGATCTCTCCGCACATTCTCCTCCCCCCAGAGCCGGCACTTCCCCAGGTGGGGCCTGTGTGGCCAGAGATCAGCTGGGAGCGAGATTCTCCCCACTGAGGGCATTTGATTAACCGACTGTGGCTGTGTCCCCTGCGCTTTGCTTCACGGGTCCCTCGCTGTAGCAGTTGTTTAGGCAAAGACATCTCAGACGGCCTCAACCTCAGACGGCCTAAGGAACTTGTTCAAGGCCACATGGCTTGGGACAGTCTCCATCTTGTGAACCTGTACCCTTCCCTCTTGTGGCCTCAGTTTACTCACTGGAGGAGGGCACACTCCCCAACCAGACACAGAGGTCTGAGTGCCAGTTCTCATGCCCGTAGAGCTTGGTCTGAATCTGGGCAATTCCCCTCCCTTCTGTGGGTCTCAGTTTCCTCGTCTGTAGAGTTCAAGGGCCAGGATGCAAGATACTGTGCACCCCGGATCCAGGCTCCCTCGGGCCACACCCCGGCTCCTCTGCTTACTGACTGTGACTTTGGGCAAGTCACTTTAACCTCTTTGTGCCTCAGTTTCCTCATTTGTAAAGTGGGATAGTGATCGTCGTAGTGTGTTCTCTTTATCAATCACTACATAACAAACCACCCAAACACAGTGGCTGGTGCAGCAATTTACCGTTTCTCACAGTTTTGTGGGTTCGCTGGGACGCTGCTGGAGGGTCTTTCTGTTGGTCTCGCTGGAGTCTGTGTTAGTCAGCCAGGGCTGCCGTCACGAGACTCCACACAGTGAGTGGCTTAGATGGAAATGTGTTGTCTGACAGTTCTGGAGGCTGCAAGTCCAAGAGCAAGGTGCTGGCAGGTTTGGTTTCCGGGGAGGTCTTCGCTCTTGGCTTGCAGACAATCGCCTTCTCACTGTGTCCTTACTTGGCCTTTTTTCTGTGCACGCACCTCCCTGCTGTCTCTTCTTCTTCCAAGGTTACCAATCTGATCAGTTTAGGGCCCCCACCTTCATGACCTCACTTAACCTCAATTACCTCCTTAAAGGGCCAATCTCCAAATACAGTTACCCTGGGGGTTAGGGCATCCATATATGAACTTAGTAGGGGAGACACAATTCAGTCCCTAACAGGGTCTCTCACATAGCTGCAGTCAGATGGTGGCTGGGGCTGGAATGCCCAAGATAGCTCAACTTACGAGCCTGGTGCTGGGCAGGGACAGTCAGGAGGCTGGGCTCAGCATGGGGGCTGGCGTGGCTGGGTCCCTGGCGCTCTCTCTACGTGGTCTCCAGCCCTCTGCTCTGCACGTACCCTGTCCATGAGTCTCTTTCTCAGAGCAGCCAGACTTCTTGATGTGATGGTTCATAGCTCCTAAGAGAGCACAGGGGAGACTTCCAGGCCTCTTCAGACTTAGGCCCAGGGCTGGTGCAGCCTCGCTCTGCCCCGTGCTCTGCAAAAGCCAAACCAGGGCCAGCCGGGTGCACTGCGGGGGGCGTGAATACCAAGAGGTGTGCTTCACCGGGCATATTTGGAGACTGAGCCAAGGTCCCCACCAGGAGACCAAAGGTGTCCCTCCCTTCTTTTCCTTCTCTCCCCCCAACCCCCCAGCAGGAGCCCGAGGAGAAGAGGATCGTGCAGGAGCTGCTGGAGACAGAGCAGGCCTATGTGGCCCGCCTGCACCTGCTGGACCAGGCCAGTGGCGAGGGCACCCCGCCAAGCCACGGCACTGGCTCTCCTCACCCGCCCGGCTCTGCCTTCCCACCCCCTCACCAGAGCTGGGCTCGGACCCCTGGCTTTGCCTCTAGGAAGCCTTAGCCCTTTAGCTGGGGTTGGGGTGGAATGGGATGTAGCCTATGGCACCGCGCCCCCTGGTGCCCAGCACAGCCCCACGCACAGCTGCGCACGCACCAGCCAGAGGCCCCTGAATCCCCTCTGTCCCTCCAGTGCCCAACACCCACGACATCAGCTCACCCTTCACACCTTCTTAGGCGTAGAGTGTTAACCACTGAGCACCAGCGCAGGGAGCCTCAGCCCGGTGAAGCCCAAGAGCGCCACAGAGCCAGGATGGGCCCATTTCTGGCATTCATTAGCTGCCGGCGTTCAGCCCGGTCCCTGCAGCTCTGGGCCTTGGTTTGCCGATCTGTGAAGTGGCCGGGATACAATCTTCCTGGCCTGTCTTCCTGGGTTGTTAGGAGGATGCTGGGAGATGAGGGAGGTGAAAGCACTCACTCAGCTGGGGGGCGGCGGTCCCTCAATTCCCCCGGGCTGGCTGTGGGTGGCCCTCGAGTGACTGGCGGTGGCGGCTGCAGGTGTTCTTCCAGGAGCTGCTGAAGACGGCCCGCAGCAGCAAGGCCGTCCCCGAAGACGTGGTCAGGATCATCTTCTCCAACATCTCCTCCATCTACCAGTTCCACGCACAGTTCTTCCTCCCAGAGCTGCAGCGGCGCCTGGACGACTGGTGAGGTCCCCCAGGAGCTCCGGAGGCCCCGACGGCAGGCCTGGGCCGCTGGGTCGGGGAGCCCCAGGGCACTGGTTCAGCCGGCTAGGCCCATGCCCTTGCTGAGTGGCCGCGACAGTCTGCTCCTCTGGGCTTGGTCCCTCTGCACAGCCAGGGGCTTGGATGACTGACCCCCAGAGGCCGTGCGCGCACGCGCGCGTGAGTGCGTGCACGCGCATGTGTGTGCGTGCACGTGCACGTGTGTGTACGCGCGTGTGTGCGCGTGTGTGCGCGTGTGTGCGTGTGTGCGTATGTGCGTGCACGCGCATGTGTGTGCGCACGCGTGCACGTGTGTGTATACACACGTGTGTGCGTGTGTGTGTGTGCACGCGCACCCTTGCCTGTGTGACTGCTCCCTGGGGCAGGGGTGGGGCAGGGCCTCGCTAGGCCAGCGACTTAGGAGGCAGTGGCAATGGCCAGCGCTGGGGGCTTCCCCCATGCCGGCTGCGGGCCGGGCACGTACTGACTCACTCCCTCTTCACACCAGCGTGCTGGGTGCTGATGGCATCGTGGTTTTGCCAAAAACCTCTTCGTTTTCAGAGATGACCACTAAAGTATTCAGTGGTGAAATTACTTGCTTTCTACATTTTGCCAAAGAAGTGCCATGATGTCTGGGATGTCTTTTACAAATCTTTGGCAAAGAGGAGTGTTAGTAATTGTTAAACCTAGTGACGGAGTAATTGCTTACAATTTTTTAATAATAAAATGTTTTGTAAAAAAAGAATAACACCATAAGATTGCCCCCCATCATTCCAGTTTTTTAGATGAGAAAATTGGGGGGCAGAGAGGCTAACTGACTTTCCCAGGAACACACAGCAGGGCAGCCGCCACCAGTGGGAATCAGAGTCAGGCAGCCCAGCTCCGGCGTCCCGGCTCCTCCCTGCCCGCTGCAACCGTCCCTCGGTGCAGTGACCTTTGGGCCCACCCCAGGGGGACCCTGGATAAGCTCTTACACCTCTGAGACTCCATTTCCTTATCTTTAAGATGAGCTAACGACAGTCCCAACCTGCAGAGTTGTGAGAATTAAATGAAATGAGGCATGCAGTGTCTTGGGCAACGCTGGGCTGGGCGTGTGGTCCCCATTATTGTCACGTAATTAAATGTCAAGTATTAAGAGTTACTAAACGGCTGTTGTGGGCCCAGCACCGTATTGGGCCTTGTGGGAGAAGCCAATCAGTGGACCAGAATGGCCTCTGCCTTGCGGAGCTCACGGTCTAAGAGGGGTGAGCATACACATGAGGGTGACATCCCTCAGAGATGCAGTGGAAATGCCTTTTTGGGGGGTTCAGGGAGACTGGCCTGACCTGGCCCTGCCTAGAGTCAGCAGAGGGCGTCACAGGCCGAGGGCAATCCCAGGGGCCCCTCCTGCAGGACGGCCACCCCGCGCATCGGCGACGTGATCCAGAAGCTGGCCCCGTTCCTGAAGATGTACAGTGAGTATGTCAAGAACTTCGAGCGAGCTGCTGAGCTGCTGGCCACCTGGACCGAGAAGTCTCCCGCCTTCCAGGAGGTTATCACACGCATCCAGGTGAGCTTGGGGGAGGGCCAGAACCTGCCCTGCCACCGCCAGTGTGCGGGGGCTCAGTTTCCCTGGGTGATTTGGGGCATCTCCCAGGCTCAGCTGCTTCCACGGGCCCCAGTCCCCACCCGCCCCGCCCATTCCCCTGACCCTCCCCTGCCCACTCCCACGCTCCCCCTGCCGCTCCCCCACCCCTCCCCAAGAGCAGCGAGGCTTCGGGCAGCCTGACCCTGCAGCACCACATGCTGGAGCCCGTGCAGAGGATCCCGCGCTACGAGCTGCTGCTCAAGGAGTATGTCCAGAAGCTGCCGGCCCAGGCCCCAGACCGGGCTGATGCCCAGAGTGAGGACACCCCCCGGGCGTCCAGGGGGCTGGGGAGGCCTGAATCATTCCCATATGTTTGTTGAGCTCCTGCACAAATGGTCATGAAGACCATCCGTCGCCAACACTGATCGTTGGTACTTTGTAGACATTATCCACACCATTAACCATTTTTTATAGATGAGGACTCTAAGACCCAGAGAGGTTTAGTGGCTTGCTCAAAGTCACACAGCCAGAAAAAAGAGTAGCGCTGGGATCTGAACTCATGCCTGTGTGACGCCAGAGCCCATGCTCCTTCCACTACACCCTCTGGTTCTGTCTCGGGGTGGGGAACAGCGAGAACCCCCGAAGCCAAACGCCGAGTCGCCGCCTTTCAGCGGCTTCCAGTCTCTCCGCCCTGGGGCCCACCATCCAGACACCCCCTGTGCCGGGCTGCTCCTGGGGGCTGTTGTGGCAGGTCCTGAGGCCCCTTGTTGAGCCTCAAGGGCCTCCTGCCCCAGCCACCGGTTCCCGGTCTTCGGGGGCTGACTCTGGCCCTGCCCGTCTTCAGAAGCCCTGGACGTGATCTTCTCGGCAGCCCAGCACTCCAACGCCGCCATCACTGAGATGGTGAGCAGCCACCTCCCTGCGGCCCTGTCCCCTCCTCCCAGCAGGTCTCAGCCTCCCCACGCACACCCTGGTGGCCGTACGCACTCGTCCCCTTGCCCCGCCCAGGACACCTGTCCCGCTGCTGTCCTGCTCTCACACTCCCGTCCCCTTCCCTGCAAGGCAAAGCTTCCAGGCAGGTGAGCCCTGCCCGGCTGGGCTCAGGGCGCACACCCGTCCCCAGGAGCGGCTGCAGGACCTGTGGGAGGTGTACCAGCGCCTGGGCCTGGAAGACGACATAGTGGACCCCTCCAACACCCTGCTCCGCGAGGGCCCGGTCCTTAAGATCTCCTTCCGCCGGAACGACCCCATGGAGCGCTACCTTTTCTTGGTAAGGGGTGCGGGGAGCCCCATGCCACACTAAGGAGGGAAGTCCCTGGACCATTCTGGCCCTGCTTATGCCCGTTGGGCCTCCATCTGGCACTGCAGGGGGGACAGGGAAGAGCCTGCTTCTCTGTCTTTCTCTGCTTCGGCGCCCAGGTGACTCTGGACAAGTCACATGCTGCCTCCAAGCCGCAGGGATCTCCAACCCACGGGTTTCCTAGACATGCCCTAGGAAGTGACAGAGTCAGAATTTGAACCCAGTCTGGCTCCAAAGCCTGTGGCATTAATCTGTGCTCTAGAGGGTGCACAGCAGAAGGGAATAGGGTTAGCTTCTAGGAAGAACTGCCCTGGGTTTGCACTGAAGAGGCCAGGGTACCCCCTGAGCTCTGGAAAGGTGGTCCTGCCTGGAGGTGCGGGTGAGGGAGGTACAGCCTCCTGTGAACCCCGGCACTCCGCGCCCCTGTGAGAGAGGCCTTACAGGTTTGGAGATCTGCTGTAGTCCCTTGATGCCCACAGGGAGGGTGTCCCTTCAGGGACTGTCCCAATGGGATTGGGGGCCAGGCAACCCCTTCCTCATCACCTGTGACATCCTGTGAGTTGCCCAGAGTATGGCTAGAGGGGCGGGGGAGTCTAGGGTGTTCGGCCCACTCTCGGGGAAGCCCCACCTGCCATCCTGCCCTGCCCGCACGCTCACGTCTGCGTCTCCCGCAGTTCAACAACATGCTGCTCTACTGTGTGCCCAGGGTCATCCAGGTGGGCGCCCACTTCCAGGTGAGGACCCGCATCGACGTGGCCGGGATGAAGGTGAGAGGCCCCCCACCCATGCCGGGCTCCGTCCTGAGGGTGGGACCGAGCATGGGAGGTGGCAGGAGGGGTCCACCGGGGTTCTCACTTGGAGAACCGAAGCCCGGCAGGTGCCAGGCAAATGCGGAGCGGGACAGTTTGGGCTTAGAGCTCTCGCACCCAGGCTCCAGCCCTCCCCAGCTTCCCGTGGGCCGGCCCAGTTTCGGGGCCGTGCACAGCCCCGCCTGGCCTCTCTCTGCTTTCCCTACTGTCTACACCGCTGCTCCCAAAACGTTATCCCCTGGGCATCCTGTTAAAGCGCAGGTTCTGAGTCAGTAGCCTGGGCGGGGCCTGGGACCCGGCATTCTGCCCAGCCCCGGGTGATGCCCACCCTGCAGTGCACGGACCACATTTTGAGAGAGAAAGGTCTGCGTTGTCAGTCAGCTGCTGGCTCGTGTGTGTCGCCGTCCCGAGACGACTGCAAATGAGCAGGGGCAGCGGCGGCCACAGCAGTGCCAGTGACCGGGCGTCCCGGGGGCCTCAGCCTCCCGTCACGTCAGACCCTCGCGGCAGCCCTGTGACATAGGGGCCGTTATTATTCCCCAGATTTTTTGTTTTTATCTTTTAAAAATAACTTTAATTTTATCACTTAAAAATATAGATAATACACATTCTAAAATCAAACAATGTGAAAAATATATACAATGAAAATTCTCCCCCCTGCTCTACCCTGAAGGCAGCCCTGCTGCTCGGGAGGCCAGAGCGAGTCTTCGCATATGCAGATGAGTAGCGCGGTGTGGCTTGCTCACCTTACCCCGTGAGCAGTGGGGTACCCCGTGCACTGTTCTGCACTTTGCTTTTTATTTTTTTAATTATTTTTAATTTTTTTTGAGACAGAGTCACTCTGTTGCCTGGGCTAGGGTGCTGTGGCATCATCATAGCTCACAGCAACCTCAGACTCCTGGGCTCAAGCGATCCTCCCACCTCAGCCTCCTGAGTAGCTGGGACTACAGGTGTGCATCACCACGCCTGGCTAATTTTTCTGTTTTTAGTAGAGATGGGGTCTCAAACTCCTGGCCTCAAGCAATCTTGCCTTGGCCTCCCAAAGTGCTAGGAATTACAGGTGTGAGCCACCGTGCCCAGCCTGGACTTTGCTTTTTAAACTAACTAGAGTTGTGCAGGCTCCTATGTTTGGAGTCGTTGGTGAGTGAGACTGAGAAAGGCAGGTTTATGAGGCTGCAGATGGAGAAATGAAGACAAGTAGCCCTGTCAAAGGACGTCAGGGACCCAGGCATAGGAAAAGAGGCGGAGATTGACAGATGGAAAAGCCAAGAAATAGACAGACCAAAACAAAGTCACAAAGAGAAAAGAGAGACGAGCCTGAGACGAGCCTGAGGGTGTCAGGTGCATAGGGTGTGTGGTGAGGGCTCATGAGCCCTGGTGCATGCCGTCCAGCCAGCGTGTCTGACACTCCAGTGGCCACACAGCACCCTCTCCTGGATGGCACGGGCTTGGCAGGTACACAGTGGTTGACCTGCCCGGGTCTGTGCAGGAACCATTTTCTTAGTTTAAGGTTTGGAGGCAGGTCTGGCCTTCAACCACCATGATGGGTCCCGCTGGCCTGTGATCCCCAGCCTCCTCCTTCCTGGGTGTCAAGGAGGCCTAGTTTGCAGCAGCTGATTCTCCTTAAGGTCTGAACTGGTCTTAATGTTTTGCCATCCTGCACAGGGGCAGTTTGGGAAGAGGAAAGGGGAACAGGCCCACATACCCAGGAGCTCCATGTACAGCTGTACAGGTTGTGCACTGCACAAGGATCCCTCATCTAAGAGGGTGCCATCTACAGCAGACTGTAGATTAGCATTATCATAGATTGTATATTTGTAGTTAGAATTGTCCGGCAGATGGCAGTCAAATGTCTTGTTCCAACAAAATCTGGATATTATGCCAGTTTGCCAACAGATGTCAGTAAAGTGTTTTGAGGAAAGGTGTCCTCTTCTGATTAGCACAAAGGCACTGTATGGACTAGCAGGGGACTGAATTGGCTCAGACCTGAGGAAAGTGGTTGAGACTTGGCATGGCAGGGCATGGGAACTGTCCTCTTAAAACCTAATGGGGAGCTGGAGGCCTCTGTGGGAACATCTGGGGGCATCTTGGACCCTCAGGTCAGGAGATGCCCCCAGTTCCCCCTTTTCTATCAAAAGCATCCTATTTCTTCCTACTCTGGACTGCAGACCTGGGATTTCTTCCTTCTTCTCCCTCTCCCTCTCCCAACCCAATTATTTTAGAAACCTCTCCTCTCTCCAGGCCTTCGCAGGAGCCAGGCCCTGGGCAGGCCTGGACCATTTATGGTATCGCTTCCTAACTGGCCTTTGTGCTGCGGGTTTGTCCCTTTTGCCCAGATCCAGCCCTGACCCCTTGTGCACAGCTGCTGGGGTGGCTTTCCCCAGACACCCCTTGCCCCATGACCTCCTTCATTTATAAACCCGAGAATTCTCCCCAAGGCTGAGAGTATTGAGTCCAAATCTCATCAGACCCCTGTTAGAGGGAAAGACTGGCCTGTGCAGCCGTCGTCCGGGCCGTGCCTAGGAAGGGCCTGCTCACACTTAGTGCTCTCTGGGTGTGGTGGGCTGCCCCGACAGTGTGCAAAGCCCTGGCCGCCACGTGGCAGGGAGGCCGCAGAGGAGCTCCAGTGTCAGCTGGATTCAAGGGCAGCACAGTTCCCTCGTTCAGAGACTCTTGGGCTCTAGGTCTGTGCCTCAGTTTCCCTTAGTGAAGCCCTCTCCACGCTGCCTGCCACAGGTCTGTGCTCACGGGACTCTGGGGGTGGGATGAAAATAGATGTTCTTCCACCTTACCCTCAGGGGCTGAAAACCTGAGTTGCAATCCTTATTCTGCCCCTTAGGTACTGTGTGACTTCAGGCAGGTCTTTTGCCCTCTCTGAGCCTCCATTTCCTCATCTCCTAAATGAGGATGGTAATATCTACTTCCCAAGATTGCTGGGAAGATTATTTTCTTAACTTTTTAGTATGGACATTTTTTAAGCCAAGAAAATGGTACCATGAACCCTCGCATACTCATCCAGTTTTGAAATCCAGTTTCCATTTTGGTGAATCCACTGTCAGGAACTGTCACCTCCACCTCACACTGGGCCAGCTTAGCTGCTGTTAAAATCCCAGGAGCCGGAAGTCTCGTTTGCCCAGAGCGAGGCCCAGTGGCAGGCGCACTCTTCTGGCTCAACAGGATCCGGGCGGTGGTGAGCGAGCTCCCATCCCTGTCCCTCAAATCTGAATTGTCCCTTGGGCACAATCCACCTCCGTCCACTCCACAGTGCTGTGCCTGAAAAGGGGCATGACAAGCCTGGGCTGGTGGCCTTCCTCCCTCCTCTTGCAGGTGCGGGAGCTGACTGATGCCGAGTTCCCCAACTCCTTCCTGGTGTCCGGGAAGCAGCGCACCCTGGAGCTGCAAGCCCGGTAAAGGACTGGGGCCCGGCCGGGCGGGGAGCTGGGAAGGGCCTCTGTCCTCAACACCTGTGTTCACTTTCCGAGCAGGTCCCAGGAGGAAATGATTTCCTGGATACAGGTACAGGAACGCTCCGAGGCACCTAGGATCCCGACCCCAGCCTGCTCAGGCTGCCCGGGAGGGAGGGGTGTGTCCCTGTGCACCCGAGCGTACGCGTGCATGTGCCTGCGTGTGCACACGTCCATATCCGGGCGTGCCCAGCTGCTCCCTGCTCTTCCTAGGGAGTTGCCCTGTGGTAGTCTGGAGTCAGACCTGGGTGCAAATCTTGCCTCTCACTGCCTAGCTGGGCAGCCTGCAGCAGGTCACTTAATCTCTCTGAGCCTCCATTTTTACATCTGTAATCTGAGTCTATTATTAATAGTTTCTCCTCCCTTGAGTCTGCCCACGTGTGCTTAGAACCCAGTGCCGGGCAAGCAGTAGGCTTTCAGCAATGTGTGGAAGGTGTGGATGGACGGACAGATGAGCTACCCTCCCTCCCACCGCCCAAGCCCTCAACCCTCCCCGCTCCTCCACCCCAGGCCTGCCAAGCAGCCATCGAACACATCGAGAAGCGGAATGAAACCTTCAAGGCCGCGGGCCAGGGGCCCGAGGGAGACCCCCAGGAGCAGGAGGTAAAGGGAGTCTTTCACATCTTTTGCTGGGGCCTCCAGCCCAACAGTGTTTTCTCCCCAGACCTGCTTGGAGGGACAGAGAGTGTCACCCACCCGGAGTAATTTTAAGGGACCAGAGAAAGCCCTCCCATCCCAACATGACCCTACTCAGTGCCAAAGCTTTCCCCGAACCTCTATATGCAGCTATCACGGGGAAGGGTTTCATATCTTTATAAGCTCTGGCTGCAGGGTTTTGGGTTTGAAAGTATCTGAGATATGTAAGACTAAGGAGGGGGGCCAGGTGTGGTGACTCATGCCTGTAACCGTAGCACTTTGGGAGGCCAAGGTGGGAGAATTGCTTGAGGCCCAGAGGCGTTTAAGACTAGCCTGGGCAACATAGTGAGACCCCATCTCTACAAAAAAATATAAAAATAATCCAGGTGAGGCCAGGCGCCATGGCTCATGCCTGTAATCCTAGCACTCTGGGAGGCTGAGGAGGGAGGATTGCTCGAGGTCAGGAGTTAGAGACCAGCCTCAGCAAGAGCGAGACCCCGTCTCTACTAAAAATAGAAAGACATGATCTGGACAGCTAAAAATATATATAGAAAAAAATTAGCCGGGCATGGTGGCGCATGCCTGTAGTCCCAGCTACTTGGGAGGCTGAGGCAGAAGAATTGCTTGAACCCAGGAGTTTGAGGTTGCTGTGAGCTAGGCTGACACCACGGCACTCCAGCCTGGGTGGCAGAGCAAGACCCCATCTCTTAAAAAAAAGAAAAAAAAAAAAGATGAAGGGAGCATGGGAGGTGGGGGCAGAGGTTAGGGAGAATGTCTGATTTGACTTCATATTTGAGCTCTGAACTCTGGCTTGCTGGGACACTTGGCTGAGTCACTTGACCTGTAGGCCTCAGTTTTCTCACCTGTAAGATGGGAATGACAGTAACTAACCTATCATACGGTCTTTATCAGTGTAGTCAGCTTCATGTAGAAGCCCCTGGGGAACACACGACAGAGAACCCCTGCCACAAGCGGGTGGATGGAGGACGCAGGGCTCAGAGCATGAGCAAAAGAAGGGTATGGGGTGCCCACCCCACTCTACTCCCAAATCTACAGCTGAAGTCTGAGGAGCTGGGCCTCCGGGCGCCACTGTGGATCCGGGACAAGATGGTGACCATGTGCATGCGCTGCCAGGAACCCTTCAATGCCCTGACACGCCGGCGCCACCATTGCCGGGCCTGCGGCTACGTGAGTACTTCTGCCCGCACCCTGCCTCCACCTGTCCCACGTTGGCCTCCACCTGTCCCCCCTTGGCCTCCATCTGTCCCACCTAGGCCTCCACCTGTCCCCCCTTGGCCTCCACCTGTCCCACCTTGGCCTCCACCTGTCCCACCTTGGCATCCGCCTGTCCCACCTTGGCCTCCGCCTGTCCCACCTAGGTCTCCACCTGTCCCACCTAGGCCTCCACCTGTCCCACCTTGGCTTCCACCTGTCCCACCTAGGTCTCCACCTGTCCCACCTTGGCCTCCACCTGTCCCACCTAGGTCTCCACTTATCCCACATTGGCCTCCACCTGTCCCACCTAGGCCTCCATCTGTCCCACCTAGGCCTCCACCTGTCCCACCTAGGTCTCCACCTGTCCCACCTTGGCCTCCACCTGTCCCACCTTGGCCTCCACCTGTCCCCCCTTGGCCTCCACCTGTCCCACCTTGGCCTCCACCTGTCCCTCCTTGGCCTCCACCTGTCCCACCTAGGCCTCCACCTGTCCCACCTTGGCCTCCACCTGTCCCTCCTTGGCCTCCACCTGTCCCACCTTGGCCTCCACCTGTCCCTCCTTGGCCTCCACCTGTCCCACCTAGGTCTCCACCTGTCCCACCTTGGCCTCCACCTGTCCCACCTAGGCCTCCACCTGTGCCACCTAGGCCTCCACCTGTCCCACCTAGGCCTCTGCCCTCCCAGCTGAGGCCCTGCACTCTCCCTCCTGGGCAACTCTGCCTACTTCAACCAATGCAACCCAGTAGCACAGCTGTGAAGCAGAGGCTGCTATTTTCCCACTTTACAGATGGAAAAACAAGGCACAAAGAGGTTAAATGACTTAATCAAGACATCCCCCAAAGCTGACCCTATTAATTCACCTGTTTTCTTACCATTTCCCAGGACCCCCAGACCCGGGACTAGGAAATGGTCTCCAGTTCCAGGGTAGGGACATCCAAACCCCGTAGCCCCCTCAGGCCTTGCACCTGCACCTCACCGGCCCCCATGCCCGTTATACACCTACCCACCCACTCTGCCGTCCTCTCTTCTCACCCCGCCTCGGCTAGCCGGCCCCTCCTCTTCTCGGCACATCCTCCGCACCCGGGCACCTGGTGGTTCCGTTGCTAACTCTGCCCACCCGGCTCAGGCCTCAGTTTTCTCCCCTATGCCATGGGGATTATAATACCTACCTCCAGGGTGGGAGTGAGGATTCAACAAGAACCTTCTCTCCCTTCCCTCCTTCCCTGTCCTTCTCCTCCTTCCCTCGCCCCCCACTAGCTCAGGCAGGGCTCACGCGGCAGGAGTGAGCCCCCAGCTCACTGAGGAAGCGGCATGCCCTCTCCACTTCTCCCTCTTACCAGCACAGTGCTGGTTATCAGAGGCAGATCTCGCTCTGCTTTATAAGCATCTGCTGTACCCGGGCTGTTCTCTGTTGACACCATGGCCCCTCCCTTTCCTCTGCAAACAGAGAAGCCCTTTGCAACCCTAGTCTTTAATGACCTCCAGGGGGCAGGAGGAGTCCAGCTGGACAGGTTGGGGCCAGTTAGGGAGGTGTCCCCAAAAGTAAGTTCCCGGGAGACAGAGGACACACCCACATTCAGGTGTTAGCGAAGAGTTAGGTCCCAAAGCCAAATAGAAAGGATCTGGTGACGTCCTTGGTGATGCACCTCTGTAAATGGGAGTTCAACTGATTCGCACTTGTGACTTTGCAAGTAGTTCCTAAAAAATTAGTTAAAGTAGCAAAGAAATTCAAAGAGGCACAAAAAAATAACGACACCCATGTACCTGCCTTCCAACTTAAGCTATAAAATACTCTGGCAACTCAATGAAATGTATGAGCCCTGCTTGGACTCTGGATGGGGGAGAAAAAGCTACCAAGGTCGTTCTGGGGACCCTTGGGGGAAATGTGATTATGAGCCACATGTAGATAATATTGCATGAGTGTTAAATTTCCTGAGTGTGACCCTGACACGTGGACAGGGAGAAGAGCCCCCGTGCTCTTAGAAGACACCAGCTACATCTTTAAGGGTGAGATGTCACGATGACTGTAATTTATACTGAAATGGTTCAGAGAAAAAAAATACATCTACAGAGAGATGAAGTGTGGCAAAAATGGCAACAATTGGTGAATTTGGTGGGTGGCATCATTGTATTATTCTTTCAACTTGTCTGTAGGTTTGAAATTTTTCTTTTTTTTTTTTTTTTTTTTTTTGAGACAGAGTCTCACTCTGTTGCCCTGGCTAGAGTGAGTGCCGTGGCGTCAGCCTAGCTCACAGCAACCTCAGACTCCTGGGCTCAAGCGATCCTCCTGCCTCAGCCTCCTGAGTAGCTGGGACTACAGGCATGCGTCACCATGCCCGGCTAATTTTTTCTATATATATTTTAGTTGGCCAGATAATTTATTTCTATTTTTAGTAGAGACGGGGTCTCACTCAGGCTGGTCTCGAACTCCTGACCTGGAGCGATCCACCCGCCTCGGCCTCCCAGAGGGCTAGGATTACAGGCGTGAGCCACCACGCCCGGCCTGTTTGAAATTTTTCAAAATAAAAAGTTGGTGGAGGAGAAAACCAATATTTACCAATTATATTTAAAAATTTAAGTCTCTCAAGAAAAAAATAAAATAAAATACTCCGCCGAGGCAGTGGGTGCGGGTGCGCGGGGCGTGCGAGGCTCCCTCGTCCTGACTGTGGGGCTCCCGAGCCTGTGCAGACTGGGCGCCCGGCGAGCCCGTGAGTCATCCTTTCGGTGGTCCGGGTGCCAGTTTCTGTCTCTCCTGCCTGCCAGACGGGAATCCTGGCCAGGGTGGGGCAGGCCCGGCCTCCTTCTCGGGGCCTCCGAGGCCCCACGTTGTGCTGGGTGCACGACCGGCTCCCCGAGTGCTGGCGCGGCCCGAGAAGTTCCACCCCTTTCTCTTGCCCTCGTTTCCAAGCCCCCATCCTGGATCCTCTGCGGCACCCCAGTCTTCCCCGAAAGTCACATCTTATAGCACCCCGTGACTTTCCGAGCACGATCCGTGGCGGCCCGTGGGGGCTTCTCCGTGGGGCGCTGGAGGTGGGCCCTGCTCCAAGGAGTCCTCGTGGCAGTCTCCTGGCACCTAGCCAGCCTGTCACTGTTACATCAGAACACACCTGGCTCCATGATGGAGCAGAATGCAAAGTCTGCAGGAATCCTGCAGCCAAATTGTGAGATGGTAAAGACACGCCCTGCCTGGAGGGCCTGTCTGCCAGGGAGCTGTGTGGCCCTGGTGGCAGGTGGCTTACCTGGGGGTCGCTGGGAGAGTCAGGCGAGATGGCAGAGGGCAAGCACTTGCGAAAGTGAATCAGACGCTGGGGCCTTTCGAAGGGCTCACGGCTGCCCCCGTGAGAGGGGGACCTGGCGGGGAGGGAAGCTAAGGCCCTGGCAGTGGGGCCAGGGCTCAAGCCCCACCCCCCCGGAGAACCCCAGAGCATGAGCTCCCCCGTGTTGGGCCCTGGCCAACGTGGGGAACAGCCCCGCCCTCGAAGCTCTCTTTGCCCCCCTCCTGCCCCCGGCTGCTCTCATGCCCCCACCTCCCTGGCTAAGGCCCCCATCTCAGGCCCGAGCCCCTCCTGCGTGTGCTCCCGCAGGTGGTGTGTGCCAGGTGCTCCGACTACCGGGCCCAGCTGAAGTACGACGACAACAGGCCCAACCGCGTCTGCTTCTCCTGCTACACCTTTCTCACGGGAAACGTGCTCCCCGAGGACAAGGAGGACAAGAGGCGGGGCATCCTGGAGGTGAGGGCTGCCGTCCCCGCGGTCATCGTTCGTCCTTCCGTTCAGTGAATGTGTGCCCGGTGAGCCCCACGTGCCGGCACTGTGCTGGGTGCCGAGGAACAAGCCTGCCGTGGTCACACCTTCCCTCCGGCTCCCTCCTCCCCTTTCTGCCCACAGACCCCAGCCTCCTCCCCACCCAACCCCTGCCCAGACAGTGCTGGGCCTGTCACCAAACAGTAGCAACTTTTGGCTACAGGCTTCTCCGCCCCTCCTCTGTGTCCCTACCCAGTAATGGCATGGCCCCTCTGGACACTTGCTGCTCATGTCCCCATGCCCTGCCCCAACAGTCCCAGGAGGAGAAGAGAGCTGTTGTCACTGATTCCATTTTACAGATGGGGACACTGAGGCTCCAGGTCAGGTAGATTGGAGACTCCATTCTAACTGGAAGGGACTTCGGGGGCCAGCTGGTCCCATTCCACGGAGACTCAGGCCCAGAGAAGTGACCTGCCCCAGATCACACAGCAACTTAGGGGCCAGCTCTTTGAGCTCAGCCACAGTTGTTCCTTCTCTTGCCCTTGGGGCCTTGCTGAGCCACTCCCCAGCCCCAGGCGCTCCGCTCTGGGGCACCAGCTATGCTCAGCCTTGCATGACAGGCACAGTGTCAACCAGCCCAGCATCGGTGGCCACAACCCGCCGCCCTCATGAAGGCCGGAGGACATCCCACTATCCCGGGAGGTGGGAGGAGGTCCCACTATCCCAGCTGAGATCGGCTCCCAGGTTCAAGTTGGTTTCCTTCCACAGACTCAGCCCCTTGCCAATCCTCCCCGTCCTTCTGGGCCAGTCCCTGACCACCAGGCTACACAGACTGCTCCTGGCGACGGTCGGGCTCGGCCCTTCTCAGCCCCATTCTGTTCCCTGGAGCCCTCGCTGTGGTGACACAGGCTGCTGGGGTGTGACTGCAGCGCTGCCAGTGGCCAGCGGTGTGACCACAGGCACATGGTGGGACCTCTGGGCCTCAGGGACAAACAAGCCCTCCTTGCAGGACTGCTGCAAGGATTAGAAATGGTGACGGTCAGGTCCCACACCAACGTCTGATGCCTGGTGGGTGCTCTGTTCCCTGACAGTCCCTCCTTCTGCTGTTAGAAAGGGTCCTCGGCCGGCCCCGACCGGAGCCTGATGTGCAGCTTCCTGCATCTGGTCGGGGACAAGTGGGGCAAGAGCGGCCCCCGGGGCTGGTGTGTGATCCCTCGGGATGACCCCCTCGTGCTCTATGTCTACGCTGCCCCTCAGGTAAGGCCGCCACCTGCCCTGCCCGGGCCTTGGCCTTCCCACAGGGGGGCCGGGGGGTGAGTATTGTTGGCCCCATATGTCAGATAAGGAAACTGAGGCCCAATGAGGCCATGGTACCCTCGAGTCACAGAGTCAGTGGGTTTCAGAGCTAAGCCCAGACTCTAGGTCACAACTGCTTTGCCCTCAGGGGAGGCCTCCTCTTCCTCAATGTCCTCCCGCCAGCCCACCCCCCTTCATGAAGGTTTGGGATATGAGCAGTGGCATGTGGCCGTGACCTTCACGGTGGCTGTCTGGGCGGTGGGGCTGACTGGGAGGACAGTGGCCCACCACTCTCTCCTACCCCTAGGACATGCGGGCTCACACCTCCATTCCCCTGCTGGGCTACCAGGTGACCGCTGGGCCCCAGGGGGACCCCCGGGTCTTCCAGCTCCAACAGTCAGGCCAGCTCTACACCTTCAAGGCCGAGACCGAGGAGCTGAGGGGCCGCTGGGTGAAGGCCATGGAGCGGGCGGCTGGTGGCTGGAGCCCCGGGGAGCCCCACGACGGGGACCTGTCTGACTGAGCCACAGCCGGCCGCTGCCCTGCCCGCCTCTTCCCACTCAGCCTGGCTCCTGCCTCAGCCTGACCCTGAGCCTCGGTGACCTGCCACCCCAAGCTGTGCTTGCACTAACCAGTTCCAGTCACCTGTGCCCAGACCACGTGCCCTGATTGGGGATTCAGAAAAAATATGAGTCCGTTCCTTTTTGGGAAGGGGACAACCACGTGTCCCAGTTTGCCCGGGGCAGAGGGGGTTTCTGGGCCATGGGACTGTCAGTGCTAAAACCGGGACAGTGCCAGGTAGCCAGGACTGTTGGTCACCCCGGTGTGGTTCTCAGGCAGGACTGCTCATCAGTATCACCGGGGGAGATTTAAAAAATGCTGGTGCAAAACATATACATAAATTAGTTTAAACATTAAAAATTACCAACACCTGTATTGAAATGCCACCAAAGGTTTCTGGTTTAATTTGTCTGGCGTGCGGGAGGCCTATTCTCTAAGTGCCCACACGGATCCACGCGGCCTGGGCTCCCTGGTGAAGAAGAAAGCAAGCAAAGACCAAGGTTTCGGCCCCTGTCCAGTGCCAGGTGTGACAGCGATAATCACAATGAAAAACAAACATCTGGTGGGCTGGGCACTGTGCTAGGTGTTTTCTGTGGATTATCTCCTTTTACACTCCAGAGTTATAATCTCCATTTTCCAGATGCGGACACTGACTCAGAGAGGTTTAGTGACTGGCTCAAGGTCACACAGCTCGTAGATGCCAGAGCCAGGTTTTAGCCCAGTGGGCTGAGGTCAGACCTCTTTCCTCAGGTCCCAGAACAGTAAGCCAGCGGCGGGCGGGTGGGGGGAGGGGGAAAAGGAGAGGAAGAGAAGGAGAAAAATGGGAGAGGTGGGAGGTGGGAGGAGCTCCTCTGTCCCCCCCAACCCCTGCCCCACTTGTGGGTGAGGCTGCATTTTCATAAGAGACCACCAGGGGTGGCAGCGGTCAGCAAGCCACATCCAGTGGCCCCAGCCTGGCCGCACACCCTCAGCTGTTCCCAGCAGACCCAGCCATTTCTGGGGTTCTCAAAGGAGGAAAATTGGAAAGCCACAGGTCTTTGCCCCATTGCAGCTCTAGCAGTTTGCCTGCCTCCAATCTGAGGCCACTTCCCTCCTGTAGGGTGTTTTTTGTTTTTGTTTTTGTTTTTAGATAGAGTTTCACTCTGTCACCCCCTACCCCCACCCCCCCAAGTGCAATGACGTCTTTGTAGCTCACAGCAACCTCAAACTACTGGGCTCAAGAGATCCTCCTGCCTCAGCCTCCCGAGTAGCTGGGACTACAGGCATGTGCCACCATGCCCAGCTAATTTTTCTATTTTTAGTAGAGACACGGTCTCACTCTCACTCCGGCTGGTCTCGAACTTCTGACCTCAAGTGATCCTCCTGCCTCGATCTCCCAGAGTGCTGGGATTACAGGCGTGAGCCATGGAGACTGGCCATGTGGAGTGTTTTAAAAAGCCCAAAAAAACCTCATAGGCAAAATCTCTCAGGACCAGGCTGGCCATGAGTTCATTCCTTCTTTCATTCATTCAACAAATAAGGAGCATCTTCTAGGAGACAGATGCGGTTCCTGTACTGGGGATACAGTAGTGAATGAGACAAAAATTTCTGCCCTCGTGGAGTTTACATCCTCATCGGGGAAACAATCAACAAAATAAGTAGTAAAAGACAGAGCACAGCAGATATGATAGGTGCTGAAATAGGGGGCCCAACCAACTGTACGTTCCTGGTGTGTCAAGTCCCAGGAAACACCTCCACTTCAGGCAAATTGGGACACCTGGTCACCCTGGCAGAAGGATGTCGATGTTTGAAAACAATGTCAATGAAAGAAGTAAGGGAGGCAGTCACGCAGATACTGGGGGAAGAGCGCTCCAGGTGGCGGGGACAGTGCATGCAAAGGTCCTGTGGCGGCAGCCTGCCTAGTGCATGCAAAGAACAGTGGGGAGGTCAGTGTGGCTGGATCAGGGTGTGTGTGGGGGAGCCCATGGGGGGAGCCTCAGATCATCCCTGAGGGCAGGGGCGGAAGAGGCAGATGTGGGGGCCCTCCGACGGCTGTGAATGAGACGGGGTTGTAGCAGGCTCCCTCCCACTGCTTGCTGAAACAGAACGGGGCGAGGGTTAGGAGGCTGTCTGGACAATCCAGGTGAGAGAGGTGCTGGTTTGGACCAGGGCTGGAACAGTGAAGGTGGTAAGAAGGGGTCAGATTCTGGATTTATTCCGCAGGCAGAGTGGACAGGATCCCCTTATAGAGGGAACATGGTGGGGGAGAAGGAGAGAGCCACAGGTGCCACCAAGGCCTCTGACCTGAGCACATGAGGATGGAGCTGCCACTAACCAAGTGAGAAAACGGTGGACGGAGCAGGCTGGGGAGCAGCAAACATCAGGAGTTCTCATGTGGCCAAGACACACACAGCTGAGGTGCCCACCATGGATGGCCACGTCAAGTAGATGGCAACCTGAGCTCAGGGAGCAGGTCTGGGCTGGGGCTCTCATCCTACCCAAAGGATTTAAAGCGTGAATGAGACAGGAGAGGAAGGGGTCCAAGAACGGAGCCCTATGCACCCTGCATTCTAAACTGAGCACCCCAACATTCTAACTTTCACCCCCACATGCTATGTGCACCCAACATTCTAACTGTACAGCCTTTGACCTGCAGTTACAATTCTGAGAATTTACTCCACGGAAATAGCCCAGTACGACAAGACTCACGCATGAGGTGTTCACGGCGCGTTATTTACAGTAATCCCCCAAACTGGAAAGTGCAGAAATATCCATAAAGGAGATTCATTAAAGAGAATTATGCCTATCAAAAGGGAACTCATTAGATAAATTCTGACGAATTCATGCAATGGAGAACTATGCAACCATTTAACAAGAAGCCTTAGACCTTAATGCATTGACTTGGAAAGATGCCTGTGACTTGTTAAGTGAGTAATAGCTACAGAAGGAGGTGACGTTCTCATACACTCACAGTGGGCCAAGCACTGTACTAAGGCCTTGGTAGAGATTATTTCGTTTCTTTCTTGAATTTTTTTTAACTTGGAAGACAGATTCAAGTTGCCCTGAACATATATGTTCCCTATTTCATTTATTTCTTAATAACATTAGGAATAGATATTATTAGGTTGGTGCAAGAGTAATTGCAGTTTTAGCATTGTTGAAATTTGCCATTTGATGTTGGAATACATTCTTAAATAAATGTGGTTATGGTTCGACTATAGAAATGATGTTAGACAAAAAGCAAATTCAAGCAATTTTCTTATTTGCATTCAAAATGGGTCAAAAAACAGTGGAAACTCGCAACATCAACAATGCATTTGGCCCAGGAACTGCTAACGAATGTACAGTGCAGTGGTGGTTTAAGAAATTTTGCAAGGCCGGGTGTGGTGGCTCATGCCTGTAATCCTAGCACCCTGGGAGGCCGAGGCGGGCGAATTGTTTGAGCTCAGGAGTTTGAGACCAGCCTGAGCAAGAGCGAGACCCCGTCTCTACCAAAAATAGAAAGAAATTATATGGACAGCTAAAAATATATATAGAAAAAATTAGCCGGGCATGGTGGCACATGCCTGTAGTCCCAGCTACTCAGGAGGCTGAGGCAGGAGGATCACTTGAGCCCAGGAGTCTGAGGTTGCTGTGAGCTAGGCTGATGCCATGGCACTCTAGCCTGGGCAACAGAGTGAGACTCTGCCTCAAAAAAAAGAAATTTTGCAAAGGGGACGAGAGCCTTGAAGATGAGGAGTGCAATAGCTGGCCATCGGAAGTTGACAACGACTAATTGAGAGCCATCATCGAAGCTGATCCTCTTACAACTACATGAGAGATTGGCGAAGAGCTCAACATTGACCATTTTATGGTCATTTGGCATTTGAATCAAGTTGGAAAGGTGAGAAAGCTTGATAAGTGAGTGCCTCATGAGCTGACTGAAAATCAAAAAAATCATTTTGAAGTGTCTTCCTTGCTTGTACGCAACAACTATGAACCCTTTCTCCATCAGATTGTGACACGCAACGAAAAGTGGATTTTATACGACAACTGGCGATGACCAGCTCAGTGGTTGGACTGAGAAGAAGCTCCAAAGCACTTCCCAAAGCCAAACTTGCACCAAAAAAAGGTCGTGGTCACTGGTGATCTGCTGCTGATGTGATCCACTACAGCTTTCCGCATCCCGGCAAAACCGTTACATCTGAGAAGTGAGCTCAGCAAATCAATGAGACGCACCGAAAACTGCAATGCCTGCAGCCGGCATTGGTCAACAGGGCCCAATTCTTCTCCATGACAACCAAGGCTCCAAAAATTGAACGAATTGGGCTATGAAGTTTTGCCTCACCCGCCATATTCACCTGACCTCTTGCCAACCAACTACCACTTCAAGCATCTCGACAACTTTTTGCGGGGAAAATGCTTCCACAACCAGCAGGATGCAGAAAATGCTTTCCAAGAGTGTGTGGAATCCCAAAGCACAGATTTTTACGCTACAAGAATAAACGAACTTATTTTTCATTGGCAAAAATGTGTTGATTGTAATGGTTCCTATTTTGATTAATAAAGATGTGTTTGAGACTAGTTATAATGGTTTAAAATTCACAGTCTGAAACCACAATTACTTTTGCACCAACCTAATGTATTATGATCCTCATTTTACAGATGAGGAACCCGAGGTGTGGATGATCGAGTAACTTGCTTGCAGTTACACAACTTGGGGTAGAAGAGGCAGCATTCCCAACCATTGTGCTGTGGAATGTTCCATTCTGCTTGGATAGAGATATTGTATATCTGCCTCATTTAAAACGATCCACAAGACAGTTGAACAGTGGTGGTTTTGCTTTCTTCTTTAGATGCTTCTGTGGTATTTGAATTTTTTTCAACATTGTGTATTACTTCTCTAATCACAAGAACAAAAATGCTTTTCCCACATTAAAGGGGAGATAAAGGAAGGATGGAAGGAGGACTCACCTGCCTTGCCGTCCTTCCCTGGGGACTGACAGGAGCGCCCAGAGGCCAGAGGCTGTGTGCCTGAGGCCTGGGAGCACTGGGCAGGAATGGGGTCACAGGTTCCATGAACAGATGTGGAGACAGGGAAAGGTGTAGTGACGAGGTGGAGAGGCAGAGCTCAGGGCGCACCAGAAAGCCATGGATGTGGAGCACTCCAGGCACTGCTGGGAGCTGCTGAGGCTCAGGCCTGGGGGTCTGTGTGACTGGGGATGCCCCTGACGTCCCCTGCAGCACCTCACCCTGGATGTGCTCATGTGAGGACACTGCGTGTCCGGGGCCTGGGCCCCACCAGGCAGCAAAGACTCTCAGGGCCTCTCATTTTTACTACCAAAATCCTCACTTCTAAGAAGCTGGAGGCTTCCCCAGCAGTCTGGAGGCTCTGGTGCCCACGTACCCCTACCCTGGAGGGGGAGCTCACTGGAGGGAGGAGGGATGGCATGCGGGGGCATCTCTTGAGGGCCCGGTGACCTGGACAGCTGGGAGAGGACCTTGCCTCTCCCCCCCTTCCCTCTGGAACGTCTCCTTTCCTCAGCCGCAGGAGCCAGCCCTGCCGCCAGCACCCAGGCTTCCTTCGTTCAATCATTCGCTTCTGCCTCTATTCGTCAGCACTACTGTTCACTGAGTGCTGACGATGCAGTGAGCACTTGGTGTGCGTCATCTGACTTCATCCTGACACAGCCTTTTGACATCAGTTCATGTGTCCACATTTACAGATGAGGACGATGAAGACAAGCAAGGTGAAATAATTTGTTCAAAGCCACCCAGCCAATAAGTAATCAAGCCAGATTCAAACCCAAGCCAGTCAGATTCCAAGATCTGTCCCCAGCTGGCAGTGAGGGCAGTATCTCTGGATGGCCACCATGCCACCAGGGCCAGCCCCACCAGCTCTGCCACTTCCTGGCTGTGCTGTCTTGGGGAAGGCTCTTTCCACTCTGTGCCAGGTTTCCTCACCTGTCAAAAGGGAGTAACCATGGTCGCACCTCCCTGGGCACTGGGAGGTGTCAACTGAATGACTGTGTCCAGTGCTCAGACAGTGGTGACCACATGGTGACTGCCCAGTAGGCATTTGTGGTCATTATCAGCTCTTCTCACACTGTGCCGTCTGCCTCCATGTGCTGCACTGCAAACATTTATTGAGTATCTGGGGATACAAAGTTGAATAAATCCCAGTCCCTGCTCTCAGGGAGCTCAGAGTCCAGGCCATTGGAATTCCCTGGAAAGTTTTTGGAAAAAATCCCAATGCCCAAGATGCACCCTCCACCCATTAAATCAGAATCCCGGGGCTGGGGCTGCGGCGCCAGCATTCTGAAGCTCACCAGTGATTGTGAGGCAGCTGGCTCAGTGAGAGCAGGGTCGGTTCATGCATTTGTCACATATGTCAGTAGTTCATTCCTTTTCATTGCGGAGTAGCATTCCACGGGCTGGGGGGGGGTATACCACTGTTTGTTCGTCCATGTACCCGCTAGGGACATGTGGGTTATTTCCAGCTTGGAGCAATTGTGAATAATGCTGCTATGAGCCACAGACACTCGCGTTCAGGTTTTTGAGTGAGTGCACATTTTCTTTTCTGTTGAGTAAATACCTAGGATCGGGTCACTGGGTCGTATGGTGAGCGTGTGATTAACTTTATCAGACTCTACCATGCTGTTTTCCAGACTGGCTGTGCCATTTTGCATTCCCACGAGCAATGTGTGAGCGTTCCCACTGCTCTCAGTGTTTGGTACGCTTAGGGTTTTGTTTCTTGTTTTTTTAATTTTAGACATTCTGGTGGGTGTCCAGTGCTCACAAACTTTTAAAAGTTTACAAAGATAAAGAAATAAGCCCTTTAATAGTAAATATTTTGCAAATGGTGATCACGTAAGCACCTGCTGTGTGCCAGGTAGTATACTAAGACTTTCAAAATCCGAGGGGCAGCTGATACCATGGGCAGGACACCCCCTTTATATCCTGAAAAGCTCAAACCCCAGCTTTGTGGTAGACTTGGCGTGGGCCTTGGGCACATCACGCAAACTCTCTGAGCCTCGGTTTGTTCGTTGTCAATTGATAGAGCAATGCCTGCCTGCAGGACTTGGTGTGAAAACCAAGGGAGATTATGCAGGGAGAGCTCCGGGCCACAGTGGGAGTTGGTACTCGCTCTTAACCAGTCGTTACGGCTCTGCTCTTTATGTACATTCCCGCATTCCTGGGATGATGTGTTCCAGCAGCAAGGCCCCCTGCTTCTCCTTTCAGGGCACGCTGCCAGTGGAGCCCCTCCTCGCACCTCATGCCTCTTGCGCCCACCACTCTGGTCCCAGCACTGTCATCTCGCGGGTGTCGCTAAGCCTCCCGGCAGCCCTGCGCGCGCCCACGCCCGCCCCCTGGCGGTCGGCGTCCACACAGCTTCTTTTCAGTCTGGAACCGGATCCAGGCCTGCACCGGGCCTCCGTCCCCGCCGTGCTCCGGGCCCTCGGCGATCCGGGCCCTGGCTGCCGCTCAGAGCTCCCCGCTCCCCGCGCCCCGCGCCCCGCCTCGCCCCCTCCCTGGGCGGCTCCCATCGCAGGGCCTTTGCACCTGCTGCTGCTGCGGCTGGAAACGCTCCCCAGAAACACGCCTGGCGCCTGGCGCACCCCCCACTGCACTCAGGTCTCCGTCGCCATGGCGCTCCTCAGAGGCGTCCCCACCCCGCACCCCACCTCGTGCTCCTTGCCACTCTCTGTCCCCTGACTGCGTCCCTTTATAATAGTCAGGCCGACATTACAGTGCTTTATCTGCTTGGTGTTTATTTCATTAGCACCTGTCTCCACCTCTAAACACGAGTCCCCGGAGGGCAGCACCTAGGCCCGCGCTCACTGCTGTTGGCAGCGGCCTCTGCAGAGATCCGGGGATGGGCGGAAGGAATTGGGCGGCTCCCCTGCGGCAAGGCCATCACCGGGTACTGTCCGATGTCTGCCTGCTCCCTAGCATGGTCCTCTGTCATGCACGTCTGTCCCCCAGAGCTCAGCGCAGAGCACCTGCTTGGAGAACACCACCCGGCCTGGGCCCACGCTCGCTCTGTCCGCCTCCAGCACAGTAGGTATTATTTTCCTTCTGTGGAGGTGACTGGAGCTCAGAGAGGTAAAATGGTATGTCCAAGGTCATGGGGCACCTCTGCAGACTCTCAGGGACCAGGACGAGGGTCTCTGAACTCTGACCACGGCCCACACCTTTGTCCTTACTTTACTGTGGCCTGTCCCTCCCTCGAGGCCGGACTCCAGGCCTTGCTTCTTTTTGAAATTGGCTGTGGTGGGAGTGTTCACACCATGGAAACTGGCAAATCAGCCCCTCTCACCTTCCATCTCCCAACAAAGAGCTGGTTGTGACATTCTGACCAGCTCATGGCTGGACACAGAGCCTGGCATTCTGAGGAGGCTGAGGAAAGCCTTGTCTTGATCTTACAATCAGACCACGCGCCCCTCGAGGGTGGCCAGATGCCTCAGCCACCTCTTTCTCCCCTACCTGCCCTCACGCTGTTTCCTGGGCCTGCTGCCAGCCGGGTTTGGGCCTATGGAAACAGTGAACTTCTGCAGGTTGAAGGCCAAAGTGGGGGTGAGGGCACCTGCCCACTGTGCTGCTGGCCTGACCCCGGCCTCTGCCTGTTCATCCCACTCGTGTTCTTACTGCCAGGGGAGATGAGCTCTGGCACGCTTGAGCCATTTTTCCCCGTGAATTTTTCTTCTCACCCTCTTCTCTCTATGATTCTATTTCTCGTCTTTGCCCTTCTCCTTGTGTCTTGCTTTCTCTTCTCTGAGAATAAAAACAGGAGCTCATTTTTAATGAGCACTTACTATGCTCTTTCTATGTATTGGCTCATTCGATCTTTGTACCAGCGCCATTGAACAGATGAGAACAGGGAGGCACAGAGAGGCTCAGCAACTTGCCCCAATCCCACAGCTGATAAATACGGAAGGCAGAGCTGACTCTGCATGCTCTGTGACTTCTCTGGAAAACAGTGATAAGCACATCAGGCTTAGAATTTTAAAACATAGGTTTGAGTACTGAGTCTGTCGTCTCCTGTGACTTCACTCTCTAGGTCCCAGCTTCCTTCCTCATTCATAAAGTGAGATGACCAACATGTGCCCCATCCATTCACAGGGCTGTTTCAAGGTCAAATGATATATAATGGGTGTAAAAGGGCTTTGAAAGTGGTAAAATGCTCAGCGAATGGGTGGATTATTAGTATATGGTGCTGTTTTTCCAATTTTTATTTTCTCTCTTGCCTTTCAGAGTTCTTTGTCTGCCTCTGTTGTACCAGAACGCGTAGTGCCGGCCAGCTCCAGACACAGCCGGTCAGTGCTGCTGCTCTTCCTCTGCGCTCTGCCGGGCTCTTATTTCTCGAGTGTTTCCAGGAGACGCAGCTCACCTCTCCTTTTCTCTTTCTGTCCTCAGGCCCAGACTCAGAGTGGGAGGGTTCGCCCCAGCAGGCTTCTAACGCAGGATGAGCACTGCTCCTCGCTGAATGGAGTGAGTACATGAATAGACGTTATAATGGAAGCCAATTGGAAGTTATGTTTCACTCTCTAGAAACTGGCTTGAGTAAACTTTTCAGAACACATCGATTTTTGTGGAGCAAAGCAATATATCCTGGTCTGACTTTTTATTTTTAAAAAATTATTTTTGATACACAGTTGATCCCTCAGTGTCCATGGGGGATTGGCTCCAGGACCCCTCTCCCCAGGTGCCAAAATCCATGGAGCCACCAGTCTCTGATATAAAATGTGTGGTATTTGCATATAACCTGTGCACATACTCCCATGGACTTTAAATCATCTCTAAACTACTTGTAATACCCAATATAATGTAAGTGATATATAAGTAGTTGTACTTTATTGTTTGGGGAATAATAACAAGAAAAAATGTCTGTATGTTTTCAGTACCGATGCAAATATCCATTTCAAAAAAAATATTTTCAATTGGTGATTGGTTAAATCCATGATGTGGGACCCACGGATATGGAGGGCTGAATGTATTTCACTTTTTCATTGAAAAACATCACTTTTTTGAAGTATAACATATTAAAGTGCAAAAAAAAAATTTTTTTTTGAGACAGGGTCTTGTCCCTCTCTGTTCCCCAGGCTAGAGTGCAGTGGCATCAACGTAACTCACAGCAACCTCAAACTTCTGGGCTCAAGCGATCCCACCGCCTCAGCCCCTCGAGTAGCTGGGACTATAGGTGCACACCACCACACCAGGCTAATTTTTCTATTTTTTGTAGAGACGGGGTCTCACTATGTTGCTCAGGCTGGTCTCTAACCCTGCGCTCAAGTGATCCTCCTGCCTTGGCCTCCCAAAGTGCTAGGATTACAGGTATGAGCCACCACGTCTGGCCAAAGTGCACAGATCTTCAGTGTCTGGATTGATGGCTTTTCACATATGTTCACTCACAATCACCAAGATCCAGAATATTCCCAGGACCCTAGAGGACTCCTCGATGCCCCTGCCAGTCAATACCCACCCCCACATTACTGATTTATTTTGGAACAGGCAATACATTCACATGTTACAAATTCAGAAAGTACAAAGTGTAAACTGAAAAAAATCTGCCTCCCATTCTGCTGTCAAGACACTCACGTTTTTCTCCCCTGAGTCAGTATTACTGGTTTCTTGTGGATACTTCCAAAGAAAGGAGATACAAACACTTAGGTTAATATTATTGTCTCCCTATTTACACAAAAGGTACCTAACTAGTCAACTGCAGTGTACCTTCTTTTTTCACTTAACTATACATCTTAAAATGCTGGGATCATTTTAATAATTAGCAAATTAATATCTTTATCAAAAAGCTGCCCCTTACAAAAAACTTGTTTTATAAACAATTCAGACCTTCGTTACCAAACAATTCTGTGCTCTGTGTTACGTGCCTCTCAAGATCTTTAGGCAGCAAGTTCTGCCACTACATCAAAAACTGCAATTCAAGCCGGGCGCGGTGGCTCAAGCCTGTAATCCTAGCACTTGGGAGGCCGAGGCGGGCGGATTGTGTGAGCTCAGGAGTTCGAGACCAGCCTGAGCAAGAGCGAGACCCCGTCTCTACTAAAAAAATAGAAAGAAACTATATGGACAGCTAAAAAAATATATATATATAGAAAAAAATTAGCCGGGCATGATGGCACATGCCTGTAGTCCCAGCAACTCGGGAGGCTGAGGCAGTAGGATCGCTTAAGCCCAGGAGTTTGAGGTTGCTGTGAGCTAGGCTGACGCCACGGCACTCACTCTAGCCCGGGCAACAGAGTGACACTCTGTCTCAAAAAAAAAAAACAAAAAAAACTGCAATTCATACCTTCTGAACCTGTTAAAAAAATACAATTCAATCAGGAAAATGTGATTCATGTTAACTTTTGGCAGCCCTCCCAATAAACCATTCTGTGAGATTCTGCCTTCTTGATATTATCTTTTCCTTTAGAGCTCTTATCAATAACAACAGCAAGGGTTTATGTTCTCGACAACTCGTGAGCACTGAAGAACATGTGTGAAAGACCAAAACAGAGTGACTAACATTCGGAGCATAAATTGTTGAATTTCCCAAAGGCCTGAATTACTGGAGCTTGCTAGGCTGAGGTCAGTAAAAGTGGAAAGAACTATTTTGCCCTTTTAGATGTATTGAGCAGTTTTCTTGGGAAGTTGGTCAGGAGGATCCACTGGTGTTACATGAACTTCCTGTCAGGGAGGGCAGGGCTGGTATTGCCAGAGGGCAACTGAGGGGCTGGGCTTGGGCTGTGAGTTCCAGGAAGCAGAGTGGGTGCCAGTCAGGAGTGGGAAGGCTGGCAGCATGATCCAAACCAGTCCTCAGAGGCAGCAGCAGGGCCAAGGGGCATGAACAGGGCTCCAGATCTGAGTCACAGCCAGCAAGCAGGGCTTCGGAGCTTGCCTGGCTGACACTGGGGTTAGGAGCAAGTTGGGAGGCACTGAGTCATAGCTAAGGGTAAGGTCAAAGTTCACAGGTCTCTGGGTGCACGTGTGGGGCAGGCTGATTCAGCGTGGGGCAGATGCTGGTGAGCTTTGCACAGGGTCCCTGTGGAGAATTGTAACGATAATGGCCCCCAACAGAATCACGCCCCTGTGCCCATGCCCCTGTGCATTGTGACTTTGCTGCTTCTGCTATCATAGGGTGGAACCTATTTCACCTCCCCTTGAGTCTGGGTTGGCCTTGTGACTTGCTCTGACCAATAAGTTGTGGCAGAAGTGATGCTGTACAACTTCTGTGGCTGTGTCCTGCGCTGGCGCTTTGGGGCACTTCCATCACCCTGTGAAGAGCCCGGCCTGAAGGACCAGGGGCAGAGGGAGGCCCAAGCATCCCAACCTGTCTAGAGCAGGCAGCCCCGCCAGGCCATCAGCAGACTGCTGCTGCCCGAACGAGACCAGCAGAGGAACCATCGGCCAGCCCACAGGACTGAGAGAAATAGTAAACTGCTGGTTTAAGTCACTGAGTTTTGGGATGGTTTGTTACACAGCAATAGATAACTGATACATCCTTCTACACTGTAAATTTACTGCTCAAGTCTATAAAAGGTATCTTATGTTATGTAAACTCAGAATTGAGACTTAGAATTATAAATACCTTATGTGTTAATAAAGGATTCTCCAGAATCCCTTCACACATACTGTCTAATTTAATTGTCATGGTAATCCAATGAGGAAGAGGAAGAGGAAATGTAGTGTATCTTCATTTTTTTTTTTTTGAGACAGAGTCTCACTCTGCCTGGGCTAGAGTGCTGTGGCATCAGCCTTGCTCACAGCAACCTCAAACTCCTGGGCTCAAGCGATCCTCCTGCCTCAGCCTCCCAGGTAGCTGGGACTACAGGCATGTGCCACCACGCCTGGCTAATTTTTTCTATATATATTTTTAGCTGTCCATATAATTTCTTTCTATTTTTAGTAGAGACGGAGTCTCGCTCTTGCTCAGGCTGGTCTCGAACTCCTGAGCTCAAACAATCCGACCGCCTCAGCCTCCCAGAGAGCTAGGATTACAGGCGTGAGCCACCGCACCCAGCCTTGGTATATCTTCATTAAACAGATCAGAGGACTGAGGCTCAGAGAGAGATGTGACTGTCCCAGGATTATTCAGCAAGTCAATACAGATGCTCTTGTAGACTGAATTGTGTCCCCCCCTCAAATTTATATGTTGAAGCCTTAACCCCCAATGTGGTTATATTTGGAGATAGGACCTTTAAAGAGGTAATTAAGGTTAAATGGGATCACAAGGGTGGAACCTTAATCGAATATGACTAGTGTCCTTATAAGAAGAATAAGAGACACCAGAGATGTGTGTGCACAGAGGAAAGGCCGTGTGAGGACACAGCAAGAAGGCAGGTATCTGCAAGTGAAGGACAGAGGCCTCAGAAGAAACCAAACCCGCTGACACCTTGATCTTGAACTTCCAGCCTCCATAACTATGAGAAAACAAATTTCTGTTTAAGCCACCCAGTTTGTGGTCTTTTCTTATGGCAGCCCTAGCAAACTAATGCAGATACTGATACTCAAATTCAGGTCTTCTGCTGTGTTGGAATTTTCTTAAGACAATGAGACACCATTTCTTGAATATCAAATTGGCAAAGATTTTTAAAAGATAAACTTGGTACTACTAAGGATATGGAGAAATGGATTTTCTCAATCACCAGTGGTTGGAGTTTAAATTAGTACAACTTTTTATTTTCACTTTTATTTTTATTTTTTTCAGAGGGAAGTACTACTCTTTTAGGGGGAATTTGGCAATACATGTCAAAGGTCTTAAAAAATGTACTCACCAACAATTTTCGGTAATAGTAAAATATTGGAAATGACTTAGGGCCGATTGTATTTTCTAAAGATGGGAGCCTCAATATATCCCATTTCCTATTCTTTTCTTACCATGTGATGTTGGCACCTTCCATTAAGGGGTGCTTTCCCTTGAACCTGGGCAGATCTTTGTGGTTGACAACCAACAGAATACAGTGGGCGCAAAGGTATGTGACTTCCAAGGCTGGGTTATAAAAGGCATTGTAGCTTCTCCCTTGGCTTCTTGGGCAGCTAGCATTGTAGAAAGCCAGCACCAAGTCCTGAGGATACTCAGGCAGCTCTGTGGAGAGGTCCAGCTGGAGAGGAACTGAGGCCCCCGGCCTACAGCCAGCGCCAGCTTTCCAGCGATTTGAGCGAGTAACCTTAGAAACGAATCCTCCAGTCCCAGCTGAGCCATCAGATGACTTCAACCTTAGTCAGCATCTGACTGAGGCCACAAGAGAGACCCCGAGTGAGAACTGCTTAGGTGAATCCTCAAATTTCTCTTTTTTAATATATTTCTTTTGTTTTTAAAGAGGTGAGATCATGCTATGTTGCTCAGGCTGGTCTTGACCTCCTGGGCTCAAGTGATTCTCCCTCCTCAGCCTCCCAAAGTGCTGGGATTATAAGTGTGAGCCACTGCACCCAGCCACTACTTAAACCTCTGACCAACAGAGACCATAGAGAAAATGAATTTTTATTATTGTGCTATGTCACTGAGTTTTGGGGTAATTTGTTATATAGACAAATATAACCAATACACAACTTATATGTCTACCAATAGGGAACTAGTAGATATATTTCAGTATATGTATATAATGAAATACTATACAGTACTGACTTGTAAAGCTCTCCAAGCCAATTTGTTAAGTGAGAAATGCGAAGTACAGACTAGTATAGAGGATACTACTGTCTTAGTCAATTTGTGTTGCTATAATAGAATGCCACAGACTGGATAATTTATAAATAAAAGAAATCTATTTGGCACATGGTTCTGGAGGCTGGGAAGCCTAAGAGCATGGCACCAGCATCCACCTAGTGATTGCCTTCACCCTGCGTCATCCCGTGGCGGAAGGTGGAACGGCAAGAGAGGAGCAAGAGGGGGCTTGACTTCCCTTCATAAGCCCACTCTTGAAATAACCAACCCAGTCCTGTGATGATGATGCTAGTCCTTTCATGACAGCAGAGCCCTCATGACCTAATCACCCCTAAATCCAACACAAGTTAGACCCCACATCCCAACACTATAGCACTGGGATTAAGTTTCCAACACATGGACTTAGGGGACACATTCAAACCATAGCAACTACTGTTTGTGAAAGAATGTTATATATATTCACATATATGTAAAGATAGATGTATATATGTATATATGCATATATATAGAGAAAATATGCATATATCTTATAATGTGAGTATATATATACATACTATATATCTATTCAAAAATAAATAAAATTTAAAAATTTTAAATAATGCTTTCTCTTCATCTTGGAAGTTTCACTTCTTGGAATTTATCCTAAGTAAATTATCATGGCTCCATTTAATATCATGAGAAAGGTAAAACAACCCAATTATTCAACAATAGGAAATTTTGTTGAATAGCTCATGGCACTTTCATACTCTGCCACTGTCTTAAATGACTTGGTAGAAAATGATTCCATGCCCTGTGAAGTGATCACGAGATTGTCATTGATAAGAAGTTATGAAATTGTGCCATGCAATCTTATCTTTAAAGCCAACTGAATTATATAAATGTAGATTGAGATGTAGATTAAGACCCAGAGAGAGATAAAGACAGATACTGAAACCAAAATGTTAACAGTGATTATCTCTGGGAGGTTCAATTATTGTTGATTTTGTTTTCTTCTTTTTCGTCTGTGTTTTCAACAATAAACGTGCTTCTTTGTAAAAACACAAACACTAAAAGTTTGTCTTTTTTTAAGAAAGGATTCATAGATGATCCTATAAATAGCAGCTCCAGATAGACAATTCAAAACTTTGTTTTTAAAGAGGACAGAGTTTTTCAAGGATAAAGACTGCCAGACATACACCATCGGTCAGAGAGAACTGCCAACCCTGTTCTAAGAAGTCCCAACATTTCCGTCACAACACTGACCCCCTCCAGCCTGGCTGGCCAGTGGTGGCCATGTCCAGAGGGGACTTCCTGTTTGTAGGCTGCATCCCAGACTACCCCTGATCACAAATGGTGGGCAGAGGAGGCTCCAGAATTTCCGTGGAGTGGTCTTGGGACGAGTATCCAACCTGCACTTGCAAAGCAGCCCACAGCCTGCGCTTACATAGTAGGTTAAAGATCACCAAGTGTTAGGAGCTGAATTGTGTCCCCACAATTCATGCGTTGAAGTCCTAACCCCCAGTATATCTGCATGTGACTGTATTTAAAGATATGATCATTAGAGAGGTAACTAAGGGAAAATGAGGCCATATGGGTGGGCCCTAATCCAATGTGACGGGTGTCCTTCGAAGAGGAGGAAACAAGGACACAGACATCACAGGGGAAAGACCATGAGAAGACGAGAAGGTGACCACCTGCAAGCCAGGGAGAGAGGCTTCAGGATCCAGCCCTGCTGACACCTTGGTCTCACACTTCTAGCCTCCAGAACTGTGAAAAATAAATTTCTGCTCTTTAACCACCTAGTCTGTGGGACTTTGTCATGGCAGCCCTGGCAACTTAAGGCAGCAAATTTTCTAGAGACACTTTTTATGTATGCTTAATATAACATGGAGAAAATGTCCATTGTGCAAAGAAAAGAATATTATCTTTTTGTAGTGGCTCTGAGGTATGGGGCTGATGGCGATTATGGGGGCCTTGGGCACCCCCAGACCCCAGGTGCCTCCACTGAAGGCTGTGGGTTAGCAGGCAGAGGTCTAGAAGTTAATCCCACCGCCCCCACCAGTTTGCAGCACCTGGGACTCCATTCCTGGTGTGGCCACAGTTCCCTGGCCCTGAGGCCCTGCCCTGTCTCAACAGTCCCTCTCCGGGGACCATTTGGGCCACACTTTAGTCTGCCTGACACTCCTCTAGGAGGGGCCTTCCTGCCTCCCAGACCAGCCCCCATCCCTATCCCCAGAGGGTTTGGCAGCTAAAGCTCACCCCCTCACCCCACCCCCGCCGCCAGCGGACCCTGGAGTGTGGCTGCTGGTCTGGAGGGAATCCACTGTCTCCAAGGCCCTG